>NC_134689.1:131787282-131877282 GCF_050947455.1 Rhinoderma darwinii
TTAGTTGTACTTTTTAATAGCACCATTTTTGGGTACATATCATTTTTATATTAACTTTTATTAGCCTTTTTGGGGGGGGATTATAAAAAAAAACTGAAATTCCGCCATTGTTCTATGCGTTTTTAAATTGACGGCGTTCACTATGCGACGTAAATAACATGTTACCTTTATTCTATGGCTCGGTACGATTACGGCGATACCACTTATGTAGAGGTTTTTTTATGTTTTACGACTTTTGCACAATAAAAACACTTTTGAACTAAAATTATTTGTTTTTGCATCGTCGCTTTCCAAGAGCCGTAATTTTTTTATTTTTCCATCAATGTAGTGATTTTTTGGGCTTGTTTTTCTGCGGGAAAAGACGTCGTTTTGAATGGTACTGTTTTGGGGTGCATGGGACTTATTGATTCATTTTTATTATGACTTTTTTGGGGGGCAATGGAAAAAAATTGCAATTTCGCCATGGTTTTTTGCGTTTTTTTTTTCCGGTGTTCACTTTGCGGTTTAAATTACATATTAACTTTATTAATGGAGTCATTACGGTCGCGGCGATACCACATATGTGTACTTTTTTTTTTTTTTTTACACTTTTACAATATAAAACCACTTTTTATGGAAAAAAATTGATTTATTTTTTTACTGTACTTTTTATTAATAATCTTTATTTCACTTTGATGACTAATTTTATTAGTCCCACTAGGGGACTTTACTGTGCGATATTCCGATCGCTGCTATAATGCTTTGGTATACTTCGTATACCAGAGCATTATTGCCTGTCAGTGTAAATCTGACAGGCAATCTATTAGGACGTGCCTCCGGCGCGTCCTAACAGGCATATGTCCAAGGCAGACCTGGGGGCTTTTATCAGGCCCCCGGCTGCCATGACACCCCATCGGAGACCCGCGATTGCATTCGCGGGCCGCCGATGGGTGACAGAGGGAGCTCACTCCCTCTGTAAACAAAGTTAAATGCCGCGGTCGCTATTGACGGCGGCATTTAACGGGTTAAACGGCCGCGATCGAAGTTTACTTAGATCGCGGGCGTTGGAGCAGGAGCTCAGCTGTCATCAGACAGCAGAGCCCCGGCTCCTGCCTGCACGGGAGACCCGTGCAGGACTTCGACTAGGCTGACGTGAAAAGGCGTCAGCCTAGCCTAAAGCCCATTAGTGACCGACGTAAAAAGGCGTATTAGTGGTCACTAAGGGGTTAAAGGAGGACACATCTGTATTAAAGCAGCCAGTCAGTATATCTGCGTTCGACATTCTGAAATATGGCGAGGAATTCAATTTCCAGTCAGTGAATATTTTTTTTTTCTTTTGTTCACTTCAAAAGGTCGAAAACCTGAACTTAAAGTGGTATTCCCATCATAGATATTATAGCATATCAAATGGATAAGCCATAAACGTATGATAGGTGCGGATCTCAGATGTGGAACCCACACAAGTGCCAAAAACAGGGGTTGCGGCGGCCGCCACACCCATGTGGAGAATTGAGAGGTGCCCACGCATATCCTGTGTCAGCTAAATACATCAGCAGCACAGATCTCTCTCTCTCTCTCTCTCTCTCTCTCTGCTGTCCTGATACTCTGCTACAATGTATTTGTGTCAGTACCAGTCTGAAGTTTACAGAAGAATGTCTGGAGACCACTGTAACCAAATCTCAGCTGTGAGCAAGACTAGGTCCGTTACAGCTCTTCAGTCGCTGGGTGTAAATGGTTTCATCCACTGACAAGGAAACAGAGGTCTTAAGGAGGACCTGTGACTAGGTCATAGAAAATGAACCAGCAGTCTCACCCTACTACCGCTGTCGACTGAATTGCTTTCATTTTATTTTTACCATCCCTCGTTCTGGAGATAGGACCCCTGTATGGAATCTGGAATGGAAACTGTATACTAAATGAATATGCAGTTCCCATTCGCGACCGTCTTTTTAACTGGTGTTATCTCCGGTTCTGTCACAGCTAGAACTGCAATCCTGCTAGAATTTCATCTTTCATATGCCACCACTGTTCTAGGTGGTCCACAGCCAGAGATATGGCTATTTGAAGTGATCCCACTTCTCTCCAGCCTCAGTCTCTCACAGCTAGCCCCTTGTGTGAAGCAGCTTCATGCTGATAGGACGGAATCAAAAGCTGTTCAGTAGCTCCACCTCAGGAGAATCACTGGTGTTCTCCCTCTTGGCAAGTAAGTGATTCATTACCATATTTGGCACCAAAAAAAACAGGGGCCATATCTCGGGAACAGGGGCCGTAGAAATAAAATTAAAGCACTGCTGGAGTCCAGGAGAGCGAGGTAGTAACGTGACACTGCTGGTTTACTTTCTGTGACCTAGTGTCAGGTCCTCTTTAAAAACTGTAAGGAACAGAAACAAAAAAAGGGGTTCGGAAATTGCATTACTTTTCCGTTGCCATATCAGGCCGATGGGTACAAAACATATACATATGTTAAGACGGTCCTTTCAATCTGACAGGACATTGGCATTATGGTCCTATCTGAAGGAGTGTATTCCTTCCGGCACGACTGACCACTTTAAAGCAAATCTGTCAGGTCTAATAGGCTACCTTATTTCAAGACAATATAGGACATTGCGGTAGACACTGAGCTTTAGTATACATAGTTTTCTATAATTTAATTATTTTCATATAAAAAAGGTTTTTATGATGTAAGGACTCCGAGTAAGCCAAGAGAATTCCTGTCTTTTCTTGCCCACAAAGAGTGATTGACAGCTCTTCCTATTTACACATTCATACAAGAAAATCTGTCAATCGCTGTTTGTGGGCTGGGAAATGCAGGACACTGGCTACTTGCAGCATTTAAGCCGCTTTTTACATGAAAAACGGAATAAATTCATAGAAAACTCGCTTCTCATTCTCTATTTTATGCCGCTCAGATAGTGAAGAATAAGATACACGGTAGACAAATATCCATCCATAATAAATGATTTTGTTTCGAAGAGGGACACAAATTCAGTGATTTCCAGACCGCATTCTACTGCGCCACAAAATTCAATACCTTGGAGCATGATTGATGAGAGGCTGAGGTTTGTACTTTGGAAAATTGTAGTTCCGAAACTCATCATTTGAAGAAACTCCAGACCAGGTGTCTTCAGTTGGAGTGCCTAGAAGAAAAGAAAAGAAAAAAAGTTACCCATCTTTCTCAATAATTGTAAAACTGGTCTCACAACAGATATTCCATCATGAACTCGGCATGTAGAAGAAAGAAAGAAAGCCTTATGGAGGATAGTGTAAGATTAAACCCATCCTGTGTGCCAGATGACTAGTTACAACATTGCAACCCTAAGACTATGTTCAGATGGGGCTTATTTATTGCAGTTTTTTTTTTTTTTGGAACGGATTGCTTGCTAAAAATCTTCAACAAAACACAGTACAATGCAGGTGAACAGGATATAAAGAGGCTCTGTCACCAGATTTTGCAGCCCCTATCTGCTATTGCAGCAGATAGGCGCTGCAATGTAGATTACAGTAACGTTTTTATTTTTAAAAAACGAGCATTTTTGGCCAAGTTATGACCATTTTTGTATTTATGTAAATGAGGCTGGTTAAAGTCCAACTGGGCGTGTTTACAGTAAAAGTACAACTGGGCGTGTATTATGTGCGTACATCTGGGCGTTTTTACTTCTTTTACTAGCTGGGCGTTCTGATGAGAAGTATCATCCACTTCTCTTCAGAACGCCCAGCATCTGGCAGTGCAGACACACAGCGTGTTCGAGAGATCACGCTGTGACGTCACTCACTTCCTGCCCCAGGTCCTGCATCGTGTCGGACGAGCGAGGACACATCGGCACCAGAGGCTACAGTTGATTCTGCAGCAGCATCGGCGTTTGCAAGTCGATGTAGCTACTTACCTGCAAACGCCGATGCTGCTGCAGAATCAACTGTAGCCTCTGGTGCCGATGTGTCCTCGCTGGTCCGACACGATGCAGGACCTGGGGCAGGAAATGAGTGACGTCACAGCGTGATCTCTCGAACACGCTGTGTGCCTGCACTGCCAGAAGCTGGATGTTGTGAAGAGAAGTGGATGATGCTGATTCGTCAGCATCATACACTCCCATTCCTAACGCCCAGCTAGTAAAAGTAGTAAACACGCCCCGATGTACGCACATAATACACGCCCACTTGGACTTTTACTTTTAAACACGCCCAGTTGTACTTTTGCAAGCCTCATTTGAATAAATACAAAAATGGTCATAACTCGGCCAAAAATGCTCGTTTTTTAAAAATAAAAATGTTACTGTAATCTACATTGCAGCGCCGATCTGCTGCAATAGCAGATAGGGGTTGCAAAATCTGGTGACAGAGCCTCTAAGAAACTCCAATGATGGTATCGAAAAAAAAGTTTGTACTTATTTGATAGAATGCTGTGGATTTTAAAATCTACAGCATACGCCATTCAGCTGCAGATTTCATAGTGATTATTCTCAGGCCTCCGCTGCATGTTCCTCATTCTAAATAGTCATTATGATGTACTTCTATTAGTACCTTACAAGAGATCTCCCGGTTTCCCCTCATTAACCAATTAGTGACCACCAATACGCCTTTTCATGGCGGTCACTAAGGGGCCTTAGTCTAGGCCGTCGCCTTTTCACGTCAGCGCAGTATAAGTCCTGCACGGGTGTCCCGTGCAGTCTGGAGCCGGGGCTCTGCTGTCTAATGACAGCCGGACTCCTGCTCCAACGACCGCAATCGAATTTAACTTCGAATGTGGCCGTTTAACCCGTTAAACGCTGTGGTCAATAGCGACCGCCGCATTTAATTTGTTTACAGAGGGAGGGAGCTCCCTCTCTCAACCATCGGCAGCCCGCAAATGCGATGGCGGGCCTCCGATGGGGTGCCATGACAGCCGGGGGCCTGATAAAGGCCCCCAGGTCTGCCCTGGAAATATGCCTATTCGGACGTGCCAGAGGCACGTCCTAATAGATTGCCTGTCAGATTTACACTGACAGGCAATAAATGCTCTGGTATACGAAGTATACCAAAGAATTATAGCAGCGATCTAAAGATCGCACAGTAAAGTCCCCTAGTGGGACTAAAAAAATAAGTAATCTGAAAATAAAAATGATTAATAAAAAGGACAGTAAAAAAATAAATAACCATTTTTTTTCCATAAAAAGTGGTGTTATTTAGTAAAAGTGTAAAAAATAAAAGTACACATACATGGTATCGCTGCGACCATCATGACTCAAACAATAAAGATAATGTAATTTAAACGGCAAGGAAAACACCGTAAAAAAACATGCCGAAATTGCTATTTTTTTCCATTGCCCCCCCAAAAAGTCATAATAAAAGTTAATCAATAAATCCAATGTACCCCAAAATAGTACCAATCAAAACGACATCTCGTCCTGCAAAAAACAAGCCCAAAAATTCACTACATTGATGGAAAAATAAACAAATGATGGCTCTTGGAAAGCGACGATGCAAAAAAAATAATTTTAGTTCAAAAGTGTTTTTATTGTGCAAAAGTCGTAAAACAAAAAACCTACAAATATGTGGTATCGTCGTAATCGTACCGACCCATAGAATAAAAGGTAATGTGTTATTTACGCCGCAAAGTGAACGGCGTCAATTTAAAACGCATAGAATGGCTTAATTTCAGGGTTTTTTTTCTATCCCCCAAAAGTTTATAAAAGTTAATAAAAATTTATATGTACCCCAAAATGGTGCCATTGAAAACTAATCCTGCAAAAAAACAAGTCCTCATACAGATATGTCTACAGAAAAATAAAAAAGTTATAGCTCTTTGAATGCGACTATAGAAAAACGAAAAAAAAATAAAAAATCGCTTTGTCATTCCTGCCTAAAATAGGCTGGTCACTAAGGGGTTAAGTGTTATTTTTCTTGGTATATGTGTAGCAGTTATCTTCGAATCATTAAATACAAAGAACAAAATAGAAAAGATCTTATCCTTGCTGTAATGGAAATCCACTCTCCATGCACTGAAGTCCTGGAGAGATTGTGCCCACACAGCGCCACCTATGGGCAGAGTGTAGTATAGTGAAGGGAGAAATCAACAGTCTGAGCCTCTCATGAGACAGCTGGAGGCAGAGAAGATGGATTTTTATCATATTACATAAACAGTCATTTTTAAATGGTGACCATTGCAATTCTTGTCAAGGAACCAACTACAAATATGCCGTTAATCCGAAGTGACACAAGGGCACAGTTCAGAGACGGATGAAGACAATTTTCCTGAACAAAAATACATTTACTTTTTTTCCTTCTGGTAAGAAAGGTGACATTTACCTAAAAGTCTGAAAATTAAGTGAAGCTCATCTTCTACTGTGGAACCCGGAAAAAGTGGTCTTCCTGAAGCCATTTCAAAAAATATACAGCCAACACCCCTTGTAGGAAAGAAGTGACAAAATAAATATATTTCCACAGCATTACCAAACATAATATACATATAAAAGACAAATCACAATTATTATCACTTTGTGTTTGATGGAAATTGACTTAACTAAACCTCAGAACCGAGACGGCTATGAAACATACCAAACCATTTTCTTTATTGCTTCATTGCATCTAAACTGTAACAACTTTGCAGTCATGATTAAAAAAATTCATATGGTTTTGTTTATACAGCTCCTATGCAGACCTAGGTGTTTCCATGCCAACAGACTGCAAACTCTGTAGTCTGATGCTGAAGTCATACTCCCTTCTATCTGTCCCCCATTTCTTTGCAATCTGCCAAGTCTATGCTAGTAAAAAGTAGGGGACAGATGAAAGGGAGTGTGTCTGCATAGCGCTAGTTTGTAGGCGGTTACCATAGGTCTGCATAGGAGCTGTAGACTGTAATCGGTGAGATATTTGTAATCAAACTCCATTACGAAGTTGCTTCATTTTTCATTTTAGGTCTATTGGGATGATAATAAAATAAATAATTTGTTACCAAAGGTGGACATAGCCTTTAACCAATTTGCTGTCAATAACAGATGCAATACGCCAATACCTTAACTAATTACAGCAACCAGAATAAAAGATTGTACGTTTATACGGGCAGGGTTGCTACCTCATGAATCTCGTAAACATTTACACTTATCCGTACCACACGGTTATTTGGTTTAGTTACAAATTGTTACATCTTTATTTCGCTATGTAAAGGGCTGTAGAAATTAATGGCGCTAAAATAAAAATAAATATACAATTATTATTATTATTATTAATAGCTACCAAGGGTGTCAATTAAAAACCAATGATAAATTATACCAAGTTAAAAACTCTAGATGCTATATTTAGGGATCAGCAGACGCTTGAAGTTGGGGAGCCAGATGAAAAGTTTTACTTTCTGCTTCTATGTTTGTGTAGGGGACGGGGAGAAGCTCGAAGTGAGAGTCGGAAGAAAGATCACAGTCTGTTACGGTCATCTCTTCCCCTGTATAGTCTCCAGTGACCCCCAATGGGTGAAGCAGGAACTTTTCTCTATGTTATCACTCCTCTTACAAATTAGAGCATATTAGTTCTCCGACGGTCACATATAAGGGGATACTTTATTTTTTTTTTATAAAGGGATGAGAGGATAAGCAATTTCATATCTAAGCAACCCTTGAATCTAATCAGGACACATTTAAAAATGTATTTGTTAAGAGGCTTTGTACAACCCAGTACCTGCCTGCATTAGACTATTAGCCCCAAACATGAATTCTAAAGCATCTTTTACAAAGTACTGTATAGGGGTAGAATATGATTTTTTTAATGTTATAATTCAGGTGTTATTTGTGTATGTAAAACGCAAAACAATGTTCTTGAAACCCTGGGCAGCGAAAGGGTTAATTAATGCGAGTAAACATGCATAGACATACTTACCACATGTCAATTTGTGTTGAATATTCAGAAGACCCAAGAAGAACATCGGGAGGTCTGTACCATAACGTCACCACCTCATTTGAATAGGTTTTTGTTGGAACGGACTTTGCTCTCGCTAAACCTTTAATTTGAAGGGAAAACATTTTTTTTGGTTTAAAAACCCCAGATATAACATGAATAAAAAGGCAAATATCTGATATTTCAAGACAGTTCACGGAGCTTTGCCAGTCTTTAGTTGGGCTTGGACACAACTGAAGAAAGCCTGTAAAATACAGGTCAATCTAATTACTGGTAAACACAGAAAAACTATTTCTACACAGGAATTTTAGCGTAGGGACTCCATGGTCTAACTGAAGGGGACAATATGTGGCGCTGATCAAGTGACCCCCCCCCCCCCCCAGGCATTCTGTTCGTAACAGGGTGGATTAATATTTCACTGTATAACGGTCTACTGAACAGATAAAAGAAAGGTATGTGAGTAGTAGTTTACGCTCATGTATATTAGAAAACTGTATGGTTACTTAGGGCCTGTTCACATCAGCGTTGGCTTTCCGTTCCTGGGTTCCATCGGAGGTTTCCGTCGGGTGATCCCCGCAACTGAAAGTCAAACTGAAATCACAGCTTCCGTTTCAGTCAAGCTGATGCTAATCGTTTCCGTTCGTCACCTTTCCGTTTTAACGACGGAATCAATAGTGCAGTCGACTGCGTTATTGATTCCATCGTTCAAATGGAAACCTGCCGGAATGGTGATGAACAGAAACCATTAGCAATGTTTCCGTCACCATTGATATCAATGGTGACTGAAACGTAAGCTGTGGTTTCAGTTTGACTTTCCGTTGCAGGGTTCACCCGACGGAAACCTCCGATGGAACCCCGGAACGGAAAGCCAACGGTGATGTGAACAGGCCCTAACAAACATAGAATAAAAACCGGAATACCCCCTTAAGTTTCAAAACGTTCTCATTGCCAACAGATGGACATTTGCATTGTGTGCTCCAATTTATTTTAACTTGCTGCCCTTTTCCAATGTCATTTACTATTCTTAGTGCAGCAGAGGATACCACACGCTTCATTTCAGCAAATCATTTTCAACAACTGTCATTAGTGTTATGCAACCAAAGCTTTTTGTCAGCAATTTAAAATTATCCATGTTAGAGTCAATCAACTGCAATAATATGTGTGATCACAGTCCATTTCATACTCATTGTTTAGACAGTAACCACCCCCTAGCATCGGTGTATGTTAAAATGAGGCTTGCCTGGAAGCTTACTGAATCATGCGCTAGACCAAAGAATACATTAAAATGAATATCTTAAGCATCTTCTGCTCACAGATGTTCAGATAATGACTGGACTTCGATGAAAAAGAAAAAAAAGGACATAGAAAAACAAATCTCCAAACTGAATCCAGAGGAAAGTAAAGAAGTAAAGGCCAGGCATTGCAATCAGCTCCGTGCGCGAACTAATAAAATCCAATATTAGCAATCTCTTCTGCAGGAAGAAAAAAATTATAAAAAATATATCCTAAAACCACCGCTGGTGTATGGTCACTTGTTTCTACACATATTAGGATAATAATAATAGTAATAATAATAATAATATCTCTGCTTGTTATACAGTAGGAACATTCGTTGTTTACTTTCAGTGGATAAAATTGCATCCATGGTCATGTGAAGGATACACAGGTGCATTAGAAGGCACAGCTCTGATGAACATACTGTAACGAGCCATGCACCTGTGTGTCCATCACATGACCATGCACAGAATTGTATCCACTGGAAGTATTCCTACTGAATAACATGAAGCACAGATCTTGAAAACCATGAGGAATACGGAACGTATATTGGAAAATTGTCTAACTTTTAAATTGTACAAAAAGTAACATTCATTTGCTGAAACCGGACAACCCCTTTAATGATCATCATCTGATCTATGTTCATCTTGCAGTGGTTGACCCATGAAAAACATTTCTCCCCACCACAGGATGGGTTATACATGTATGATCGATGGGACACCCACCCATTATGAAAACAAGTGTTGGTCACGCGTGTGCACTATTGCTCCCATTCAACGTCTATGCGACTGACGAATGAATAAGAAACTCTCCAGAGGCTTTCCAGGCAAGATCATTCCTCCTCACTGGTCACTGTCCAAACTTTTAATTTCTGGATCTATCAATAGGAAAATGCAAGTACTACTAGAGTGTGAGCAATGCAGCGTCTCATTATGGTGTCAATAGAGAACACATGTAGTAAAGAGCAATGTAACCAACTTACCAAAATCTGCTAACTTCAGCTCCCCCTTTTCATTGATGAGAAGGTTCTGTGGCTTTAAGTCCCGATGAAGAACTTTCCTTTTGTGACAATATGCTAAGCCTCTTAAAATTTGATATAAGAATATCTATAGTGAAACAAAATGAAAATCTTATCAGGGCTTATCTAATACATGTAAAGATGAAGTCTAATCTGCCTGTATGTCATCTGCATTACTCTGCACATTGTGCATATAATTCCTCAAAGTTCAGGATAGAATTAATTAAAAGCAGTTGTGGGAAATTAGGTATTACAGGACAGAAAATACTAAGGCTACATTCACACCATCGGGAAAAACAGCCGTGTGATGGCAATTTATTTTAACGGCCATTACACGGCTATTTTCAGAACAATGTAAGGTCTATGGCTGTATTTATACAGCCGTTTAACGCTTGGTGAATACTGGTCGTCGAAAAATAGGGCGTGTTTTATTTTTCGCTGTTTTCACGGCGACACAGCCCCCATAGAACTCAATAGCTCAATGGACATTGACGCCAAAGGGTCCTCCAGGAGCAGAATCACCGGCAAAATATATGGACAGTGACATAAAGGGCTCCCTCTAGGAGCAGAATCCCCAGCGATAAATGGACAGTGACGTCAGGGGCTCTTATGGGAGCGGAATCCTCGGCCATAACGTCGGCAGCACTCTGGCTGGGGTTCCACCCCTAGAGGGAGCCCCAATGGTGCCATCTATAGGTGGGAAACTGTGGCGCTATCTACATAGGCACTGTGTGTGGCACTATGTGGGCACTGGCACTATCTACAGGTGCATTGTACTGTAGTGTTTTCAGGGGGTTCGGACACAAAAAACCCTGACAAATTAAATCCATCAATTTTTTTTTTAGCGTCCGTTAAAAACGGATGGCAAACGGACATGAAAAACACAGTTGTTCAGTTTTTAATGGTCATTTGTTTTCACGGTCATGTGAATATAGCCTAAAATTAGGAAAAGATTTTGCCACAAATCTTTCAAGAGCTGTGTATATTTGCATTCTACAACATTATCATTAGGTTGACATTATGATGTGAAACGGTCAAGAGTTCCTGTATGCAAAAACAAAATCGGTACCGCATTGTGTGGAACACAAGGTCAACATAATAAATGCATCGGTCCTTAAATAGCACAAAATGTTAAGAGGATAAGAGGCTTTAATAGGGACAGCAAAAAAATTACAAAACGTCTCAGTACAGTGTGATCCAGTAACAACCACATCATAGGTGGGGACACTTTCTTATGCCAAAAGGATCAGTGACTTTATTTACAAACTGCAAAGACCAAAAGCTATCAGTTGTAGACTGTATTCACACCAGCATCAGAGGCTCCATTCAGAGCCTTCGTCAGCAGTTCAGTCGTATAGAACACTAAGAAAAGGAGCAGCAGGAAGCGCTATTCTTCCAGTCAAAAGAACAGACACCACATCGAACCCCATTATAGTCAATGGGGTCCATCGTGTAAAAGGTCCGGCACTGCTGTCATGGCTTCCATTATTACTCAGGGAAGTAGACTGTGGGGAGAAAAGGAGCGGTGAGGGGAGTATTTATTTTTAACTGTCTGATGGGGAGTGTGTGGGCGGGCTATTGGTAGTCCGATGAGGAGACCGTCTGATCAGGGAAAGGAAGCTTCAAGGTACTGTGCGCGGCACTGGCCCCTACCTTGCTACGCCCCACCAAGTGAAATCTACGCCAGCTAGGAGTCTCTGAAATTTCTGCCAGTTTTCTGGTGTAAATTGTAAGAAATTTGTTGTGCCGCGGTGGCCGCCCCTTTTGCAAAGCCATGCTCCCTTTCTACAAAAGCGACGAGGACGGTGTAAAAAAGCCATTTTGCGACTTTCCTACACCAGAAAACTGGTGTAGAAAGGTTCATTAAATCCCCCTATTATTTGTGGAACTGGAAGGGTTGTCTGAAAAAAAAACCAATGTTTTATCATCAAGGCTTATGTTAAAATATTTCAGGTGTTTTACCTACCTTTACATTGTGTATGCTCATAATGTTCCCACAGTCATCCATATATTGCTTCAAATCTTTGTCCTAAGAAAAGAATATAAATCACTCACTGCAAACTACATTTGCCTCAATTTAGAATTGCATCATAAGACACCATTGCTACCAATAGACAAACAAAACTCTGGAGAACTAAACACAATTAAATGCATTCAAGCGACCCGTCCCTTCTCGGATAGGCCAGAGATGCTCACGTGAGCAGTTCCGACCAATCCATGAACCCTCTGTTTTTTAGACTCCGCCTGAGAAGCGCTGCGGCCACTGTGAGACAACAGAAGAGACCCTAAAACGGCAGATCCATGTCATAGGGGGCAACTGGAGGGCACCAGGTAATATTACTCCATATACCCCATCACATTTATAACTTTGTCCTGAGACCGGAGGGTCCCTTTAAGGACCGATAGTCATGACAAAAAAAAAATAAAAATGCCCTAATCTCTTTGCATAACTAAATTAAAACAACCCACAAGGATAAACAAAGTTTGCTGATGTCTGAAGATACTCTACAGTCTGCATATGGTGAAGATATTTATCATATATAGATATTCCTTAACCCCTTAATACCAAAGGTATTTTAAACCTTCGTAACCAAGCAATTTAAGTTTTTCCATCGTCACATTCAAAGAGCTATAACTTATTTTTGCGTCGACATAACTGTATAAAGGACTTGTTTTTTGCGGGCCAAGTTGTATTTTTTAATAGCACCATTTTGGGGTACTTATAATTTATTAATTAATTTTTATTAACTCTTTTGGAGGGGAAAAATACTGAACATTCGCCACTTTTTGTGTGTCTTACATTTACGCCGTTTAGCGTGTGGTATAAATAACCATAACTTTATTCAGCGGGTCGTTGCGATTGCGGCAATACCAAATTTATATAGATTTTTTTTTATGTTTTACCACTTTGACACATTAAAAACACTTTTTCTAAACTATTTGTTTTTGTATCTACATACTTTATAAGCCATAACATTTTTATTTTTCTGCTGACGAGGCTGTATGAGGGTTTTTTATTTGCAGTACGACTTATAGTTTTTTTTATTGGTACCATTTTGGAGTACATGCAACTTTTTGATCACTATTTATCAATTTTTTTTTGAAGGCAGGATGAACAGAAAACTGCAATTCCGACATTGTTTTTTACGGCATTGTTCACCGTGCAGGTTAAATAATGCAATAGTTTTATATTTGGGGTCGTTACAGACGCGGCGATTCTAAATATGTGTAACGTTTCACTTTTTTCATGATAAAGCATCTTGTAAGGGGAAAAAGTGGGTTTATAATTTATTTTTTTTACTTTGGACTTATTTATTACAAACTTTATTAAAAGTTTTTAACATTTTTAGTCTCACTAGGGGACTTTACTGTGCGATATTTTGATCGCTTTTACAATACACTGCAATACTTCAGTATTGCAGTGTATTATGCCTGTCATCTAAAGGAAGACCTGGGGGCCTTTGTTGGGCCTCCAGGCGGCCATAGAAACCATCTGCACACTGCGATTTCATCGCGAGATGCCGGTGATGTTTGAGAGGCAGCCCCCTCCCTCTAAAACCACTCGGATGCATTGTTCACTATTGAGCGGCGCCATTCTTAGAGGTTAAACATTAATGGAAACCACTGCTAGTGATCTCTAATCGTTGCCCTGAAGCCCGAGTCTGTTAGGAACAGCCCGGGCTTCAGGAGATCCATGCCCGATGCGGGAAAACTTCTTCTGAAGCGCCGACGTGAAAAGGCGGCGCTTCAGAAGAACTACCCTTAATGGCCGACGTAACACTGTACGCCGGTCGTTAAGGGGTTAAAAGCTATGTACACCTTAAAAAACACTTTTTTTAAATAAAAACATGTATCAGTATTTGGTGGAACTTTCTAAATACTTTTTATTAAAAATTATTTTTACTTTGAGATACAGCTCCCCTTTATGCTCTATACAGAACAGCTGTATATAGCGCTAAGACCTGAATCCATCAGGTCAACTTTTTATTCAAAATTATTTTTGCTTTGAGATACAGCCGCTTTGTATCCGGTATACGGAACAGCTGTGTCTAAATAAACCACGATTCCAAAATCCTGCGCTGATTAATAATATATCCTTATAGCTCCAAACCGCTGCAAAGAATTTCATAAATCGGCATGTTTTGGGCCTTAATGCCCAGAGCAAAATTTTTTCTTTTGGAATAATGCATTCTAAAAAGGGGACTTTTTTTATTGTATTTATTTCTATTTCAATGTTTTTTTCTTGTGAGTCACTTAGGTCTTCCTTATTCTTTAAAGCGTAACTAAAATTTCGATCAACTTTTTATTTTCTAGCAGCATGTGTAATATAAATATATATTGTAATATACTTTATTAATGAATTTTTTGCGTGCTCTTTATTAACCCCTTAACGACCGGCGTATAGTTTTTCTTACATCGGCCGTACAGGGCAGTTCTTCTGAAGCGACGCGTTTCCACGTCAGAACTTCAGAAGAACTTTTCTCGCATCGTGCGGGGTGCTGCTGAAGCCCGGGCTGTTAGTAACAGCCTCGGGCTTCAGGGCAACGATCGGAGACCACTAGCCGTTGTCTCCGATCATATTTAACACCCAAGATGCGGTGCTGAATAGCAAGGGCTAATCTGAGTGATTTTAGAGGGAGGGGGCTCCCTCTCTCATCCCACTGGCATCCACGCGTGCCGAAGGGTTCTATGGCAGCCTGTGGGCCTAACAAAGGCCCCCAGGTCTGCCTTTAGGGATTGCCTGTTCGGCTATGCCAGAGGCATGACCTAGCAGGTGCCTGTCAGTTTTACACTGACTGGCAATAATACACTGCAAAACAGAAGTATTGCAGTGTATTATAATAGCGATCAGAAGTCTGCACAGTAAAGTCCCCCAGTGGGACTACAAAAATAAAATTAAAAAAAGTTGAAGTTTGAAATAAATAAATAAAATATCCCAAGTAAAAAAAAAAACAAAAAAACAAAAAAAAAAACAACACTTTTTCCCCTTACAAAATACTTTATGAAAAAAAGTAAAAAGTTACTCATATTTGGTATCGCCACGTCCGTAACGAACCCACCTATAAAATGATTACCTTATTTAACCCGCACGGTGAACACCGTAAAAAATATAATAAAAAACAACGTCAGAATTGCTGTTTTCCCCGCAAAATAAAAAAAGCCCTCAGACAGCTGCGTCGGTCAATAAATAAAAAAGTTATGGCTCTTAAAATATGGCGACACATAAGCAAATCATTTTTTTTTTTTTTTTAAATGCGCTTCCAGCTGAGCAGTTGACGAGGGGGAAGGGGTTAACTGGACACAGGTGGTATAAATTAGTCATCAGACCTCATTTTGAGCTTGCTCTTTCTGAGCTTGGTGGTTTAAGTGGCTTGTGAACTAAGTGGAGTTCTAAAACCGGAGTTGAAAAGAGGAGTTGAAGCCCCAGTAAGTACTCTTCTTTTTCTTTGGCAATTGTTCGCTGTTTTGGTGTAACTTGGATAATGGATAGCAAGATTGGAGGTTTTCTTCAGTGCACAGTTTGTCATATGTATACACGACTGGAGCCGGGGTTCCAGGGTGAATATCTCTGTGGCAGATGTGAGCATGTTGTTCACCTGGAAGCTCGTATTAGAGATCTGGAGGAGCAGAATGCAACACTGAGGAGGATAGACAATTTTGAGCCGAGCTTGCTGCTCACAGAGCATGCAGTTAGTGGGTTAGAACTGGAGGGTGAAGACATGGGTGAGCAGGATCAGGTAAGTAGCTGGGTTAATGTAGTTAGGGGCAGTAGAAAGGGGTCAAAGACAAGGAAGGCCGATCCGGTTTCTGGCATTCCAAGCAAAATTGCCAGGTTGGGTGATGATGCGAGGGTGTCAGTCTCAGAAAAGGCAGCCCTAGTGGATACTGATCTCCCTAACAGCCGGGAGAACAGCCCAGCTAGTAGTCGGCGGGATGGTAATGCAGGCAAGCCAAGACAATTGATAGTTGTAGGGGATTCTATAATCAGGAAGACGGATAGAATAATTTGTCGCCAAGACCGCCTCAACCGAATGGTTTGCTGTCTCCCTGGTGCCAGGGTTCGGCATGTGGTGGAACGGGTGGACAAATTGCTGGGAGGGGCTGGTGATGATCCAGCTGTCGTGGTCCATGTCGGTACCAACGACAGAATAAATGGTAGGTGGAGGAGCCTTAAGAATAATTTTAAAGAACTAGGCTACAAGCTGAAGGGAAGGACCTCCAAGGTTGTATTCTCAGGAATACTGCCTGTGCCATGCGCATCACAGGAAAGACAGCGGGAGCTTAGGGAGTTAAATGCATGGCTGAAGTCTTGGTGTAGAGGAGAAGGATTTGGGTTCCTAGAGCACTGGGCTGACTTTTCATTGGGGTACAAACTGTATTCTGCAGATGATTTGCACCTAAATGGAAGGGGGTCCGCTGTGCTGGGGGAGAGAATTCTAGCTGGGGTGGCGGAGTATTTAAACTAGGGCTGAGGAGGGAGGTCAATGTAGAAAAAAAAGGGGTAGCCAGGTTAGAGAGGGGTCAGACTATATTGGTGGGGGGAGAAACAGAATGTGGGGAGAGGACTAGACAACAAGATAAGGAGATCCTTTCGTTACAAAACATCAGTGTAAATAAAAAGGACCGATTAATGTCAAATCACATTTCTGATAATAAAAGTGAAAAACTGACAGGCAAGTTAAAGTGTATGTTCACAAATGGCAGAAGTCTAGCAAGCAAAATGGGGGAGCTGGAGGCCTTGATACTGGAAGAAAATATAGATATAGTTGGTGTTGCTGAAACATGGCTGGACTCTTCACATGACTGGGCTGTAAATCTACAGGGTTTTACACTTTTTCGGAAAGACAGGACAAATAGGAAAGGTGGTGGTGTATGTCTGTATGTGAGAAGTGATATGAAGGCGAGTGTGAAAGAGACAATAGTGGGTGAATACTGTGAGGAGGTTGAAACCTTGTGGGTGGAACTAGAAAGGGAGGTAAACACTGAAAAAATTACTTTTGGTGTAATCTATAGACCCCCCAATATAACTGAGGAGATGGAAGGTCAGATATATAAACAGATGGAGCGGGCTGCACAGGCGGGTACTGTAGTGATAATGGGAGATTTTAATTTCCGGGATATTAATTGGTGTCATGGTTCGGCTTCAACTGCAAAGGGGAGACATTTCCTCAACCTGTTGCAGGAAAATTTTATGGGCCAGTTTGTGGAAGACCCGACTAGAGGTGAAGCTCTGTTGGATCTGGTCATTTCTAATAATGCAGATCTTGTTGGGAATGTCAATGTTCGTGAAAACCTCGGTAACAGTGATCACAATATAGTTACATTTTACCTATACTGTAAAAAACAAACGCAGGCTGGGAGGGCAAAAACATTTAATTTGAAGAAAGCCAATTTCCCCAGGATGAGGGCTGCAATTCAGGATATAGACTGGGAAGAACTAATGTCAAATAATGGAACAAATGATAAATGGGAGATTTTCAAATCTACTTTGAGTTATTATAGTGCAAAATTTATTCCTACAGGTAATAAGTATAAACGACTCAAATTAAACCCCACATGGCTTACACCTTCTGTGAAAGGGGCAATACATGACAAAAAAAGGGCATTTAAAAAATACAAATCTGAGGGTACAGCTGTAGCCTTTGTAAAATATAAAGAGCTTAATAAAATCTGTAAAAATGTAATAAAATTAGCAAAAATACAAAATGAAAGGCAGGTGGCCAAGGATAGTAAAACAAATCCTAAAAAATTCTTCAAGCATATAAATGCAAAAAAGCCAAGGTCTGAACATGTAGGACCCCTAGATAATGGTAATGGGGAGTTGATCACAGGGGATCAAGAGAAGGCAGAGTTACTAAATGGGTTCTTTAGCTCTGTATATACAACAGAAGAAAGAGCAGCTGATGTAGCCGGTGCCAGTGCTGTTAATATATCAGTTGATATACTGAATTGGATGAATGTAGAGATGGTCCAAGCTAAATTAAATAAAATAAATGTGCACAAGGCTCCGGGACCAGATGGGTTACACCCTAGAATTCTTAAAGAGCTTAGTTCAGTTATTTCTGTCCCCCTTTTCATAATATTCAGAGAATCTCTAGTGACTGGCATAGTGCCAAGGGACTGGCGCAGGGCAAATGTGGTGCCTATTTTCAAAAAGGGCTCTAGGTCTTCCCCGGGTAATTATAGACCAGTAAGCTTAACATCCATCGTGGGGAAAATGTTTGAGGGGCTATTGAGGGACTATATACAGGATTATGTGACAATAAATAGCATTATAAGTGACAGCCAGCACGGTTTTACTAAGGACAGAAGTTGTCAAACTAACCTAATCTGTTTTTATGAAGAGGTGAGCAGAAGTCTAGACAGAGGGGCCGCTGTGGATTTAGTGTTTTTGGACTTTGCAAAGGCATTTGACACTGTCCCCCATAGACGCCTAATGGGTAAATTAAGGACTATAGGTTTAGAAAATATAGTTTGTAATTGGATTGAGAATTGGCTCAAGGACCGTATCCAGAGGGTTGTGGTCAATGATTCCTTCTCTGAATGGTCCCCGGTTATAAGTGGTGTACCCCAGGGTTCAGTGCTGGGACCACTATTATTCAACTTATTTATTAATGATATAGAGGAAGGGATTAATAGCACTATTTCTATTTTTGCAGATGACACCAAGCTATGTAATATAGTTCAGACTATGGAAGATGTTCATGAATTACAGGCAGATTTAAACAAACTAAGTGTTTGGGCGTCCACTTGGCAAATGAAGTTTAATGTAGATAAATGTAAAGTTATGCATCTTGGTACCAACAACCTGCATGCATCATATGTCCTAGGGGGCGCTACACTGGCGGATTCACTTGTTGAGAAGGATCTGGGTGTACTTGTAAATCATAAACTCAATAACAGCATGCAGTGTCAATCAGCTGCTTCAAAGGCCAGCAGGATATTGTCGTGTATTAAAAGAGGCATGGACTCGCGGGACAGGGATGTAATAATGCCACTTTACAAAGCATTAGTGAGGCCTCATCTAGAATATGCAGTTCAGTTCTGGGCTCCAGTTCATAGAAAGGATGCCCTGGAGTTGGAAAAAATACAAAGAAGAGCAACGAAGCTAATAAGGGGCATGGAGAATTTAAGTTATGAGGAAAGATTGAAAGAATTAAACCTATTTAGCCTTGAAAAAAGACGACTAAGGGGGGACATGATTAACTTATATAAATATATTAATGGCACATACAAAAAATATGGTGAAATCCTGTTCCTTGTAAAACCCCCCCAAAAAACAAGGGGGCACTCCCTCCGTCTGGAGAAAAAAAGGTTCAAGCTGCAGAGGCGACAAGGCTTCTTTACAGTGAGAACTGTGAATTTATGGAATAGCCTACCGCAGGAGCTGGTCACAGCAGGGACAGTAGATGGCTTTAAAAAAGGGTTAGATAATTTCCTAGAACAAAAAAATATTAGCTCCTATGTGTAGAAATTTTTCCTTCCCTTTTCCCTTCCCTTGGTTGAACTTGATGGACATGTGTCTTTTTTCAGCCGTACTAACTATGTAACTATGTAACTATGTAAGCTTTTACTGTGTCAAAGTAGGAAAACAAAAAAATCCATATGAATTTGGTATTGCCGAAATCGTAACGACCCGCTGAATAAAGTTATTATGTTATTTATACCACACGGTAAACGGCGTCAAATTAAGACGAAATTTCAGTTTTTTTCCCTCCCAGTACCCCACTTAAAAAGTTAAATCAATAAATTATCTGTACCCCAAAATACAACTTGTCCCGCAAAAGAAAAGTCCTTATACAGCTAAGTCGATGCAAAAATAACAAAGTTATAAATGAGACGATGAAAAAACTTTAAAAAATTGCTCTGTCATTAAGGTTTAAAATACTTTCGATATTAGGGGGTTATGGTAGTTGACTGATTAATATTTACATTAAAAAAATGTATAATTTCCATCCCGTGCATAGCTATGCCTTATACGAGTACATTGTGTAACGTAGGACGTTGCTATAGCGCTGTTAACAAATACTATTTAAGTTTTAAACATATCTCCTTTAGCTTTAGAAGCAGCATCTGTACATGGATGATAATCATCCTAGTACAAACATTTTTTTTAGTAAAAGGCGCAAGAGTTGAATAGCCTAAAATTGGTGGCCGGAGTAACACACATTCTGCCTAACAGGAACGTATTACAGCCTAAGCACCTGAAGTCCATGAAAAATGCATTCAAATCACGCAGGATATCGAATACTGTGCATGTGGGTTCTGAAAATAATAACCGCCTCTGCTCTAGGTCCTGTCATCAAGACCTGAATCTTATTACACCATCCAGACCAGAGCCTAGTAGTTACAGACAGATCTGGACACTACATGCAGTAGAAAGAAAGCCAGAGCCCAACACTTTACTATGATTTAAGCCAGAAAACAGAGAAAATGATAGGGGAAAATTTACGCCAGCTCGTAGCTGGTGTGGTTTTCCCATCCTGGCATACAGACCGCTAAAGATGCAAAAAATTTATTAAGAGGCGTGTGCCTCCTAATAAATTAATCACATTTCACTCCAGCAGGGTTCATTCTTAGACTGGCCTAACTAAACCTTCCTCTCTGACTATACAGGGGTTTTGGAGCTCTGTATGAGAAAAATGTAGCTCCAACCCAGAAGTAATGAAATGCGAAGCCAAAATAATAAAGTGTTCGATAGCTGCGGGTCCCAGAGGTGGGACCCGAATAGATCTGTATAATGAGGCCCCCTGACTACCATCCTACAGCAAGCTACGCCGTTTCTGTAGCTCCCAAGTTCCAAAAACATAATAGCTCGTTTTGCTACGCGGTTTCCATAAATCGCATTCATTTTATAGCGGTTATGGAAAAAGCATAGTTCAGTGAGCTCGGCCGTTTCCGTACTCCCGGCCACCTCGTAACTCAGATATGCCATAAATGTCCGAGATAAGAATACCCTTCTAATGCTTTGTAAAGCTGGCTCATTATCACTGCTCATTGCTACAAATCACATGAGTGAATGGGTTTGTTGGATCACACTACTTTACCAAAACGTTGAGTAAGTGAGATTCAGTGACAATTCAGCTTTCTTCTAGGTAATCACAGTGGATATAATAGTTATCATTAACTACAGTTATCAAGGTTTTGGAGTAAAATGGATAGCTGGCATGTTACAGGAACGCTGTCTTGATGCGATGACTTCTCAATCACCCACAAAAGAGATGCCAAGTAATTTTTTTGCCACTTAACCACAATACTTTGTGTTGAGAACTACTAGAGAAATATACACACACTTCATGTAGGAGGCAACTCACAAACTGTCCTGTAGACTAGTCGGTCCTTAAGATACTTACACATGCTTAGTCTGCTTTACAGTTCTTGTGAGGTTTATCCATACTTTTACGGTACCTGAACACCTACATGCATACACACACGGATATATATATATATATATATATATATATATATATATATATATATATATATATATACACACACACACACACACACACACACACACACACACAGTGTTGGGATGTTTTCAGCATCTCTTCAGATAAAACCTTTAACCCCTTAACGACCAAGGACGAAAATGAATGTCATGGTCGGCTGCTAGTTCCCGCACCATGACGTTCATTTTCGTCCGCATTTCAAACTGTCACTCTGTGTAAACACAGAGTGACAGACCCGCGCTGACAACTGTCCTAGACAGCTGAGACATCAGTCTCGCCGGACAGCGGACCATCGCCGCTGATTTCAGCAGTTAACCCCTTAAGTGCGGCGACGGATTGCCGTCGCCGCATTTAAGTGGTTTGAAGCACATCGGCAGCCCCCACGAAGTGATCGTGGGGGCTACCGATGCTTGTCACGGCAATCGGAGGTCAGATAATGACCTCCGGGTTGCCATGTACGGAAGCCTCGGAGGAACAGCCTCCGGCCGTTCCTCCTCTGCTTCCTGTCAGTGTGACAGTCACGTCACAATGACAGTTAGAGTACATCACACTACGTGTGTAATGTACTCTAGCAGCGATCAAAGCTGCAAGACTAAGTGTCCGCTAGTGGGACAAGAAAAAAAAGTAAAAAAAAGTAATAAAAATGTTTTAAAAAAAGTGTACAAATAAAAGTTATAAGTTCTATAAACACTAAATGCTTTTTTTCCTATAATAAGACTTTTATTATAGAAAAAAAATGAACACGTTAAAAAAGTACACATATTTGGTATCACCGCGTTCGTAACGACCCTAACTATAAAACTGTAATGTTATTTTCCCCGGACGATGAACACCCCAAAAAAAATCAATAAAAAACTACGACAGAATCACAATTTTTTTTGTCACCACCCCTCCCAAAATAGAGAATAAAAAGTGATCAAAAAGTCGCATGTACCCGAAAATAGTACCAATAAAAACTTCTATCCGTCCCGCAAAAAACAAGCCCTTACACAGCTTTTTTGACTAAAAAATTAAAAAATTATGGCCCTCAGAATATGGTGACACAGAAATTTTTTTTTTTATAAATAAGTAATTTTATTGCGCAAACGCTAAAAAAAAGGACCAAACCTATATACATCTGGTATCGCCGTAATCGTACTAACACGCAGAATAAAGTAAAAATGTCACCTATAGCGTCGGTGAGCGCCGCAAAAAGAAAACCTAAAAAACGGTGTCAGAATTCCTGTTTTTTGCTCAGGATTGCAAAAAAATTGAATAAAAAGTGATAAAAAAAAAATCGCATGTACCCCAAAATGTTACCAATGAAAACTACAGATTGTCCCGCAAGAAATAAGCCCTCACACCGCTCTATTGATGGAAAAATAAAAAAGTTATGGCTCTTGGAAAGCGGGGAGTGAAAATCTATAATATGAAAGCAAAAAATGGATCAGTCCTGAAAGGGTTAATTCATTTCTAATAAAAAAACTTTTGACCACATGTGGGGTATTTCCGTACTCGGGAGAAATTGCTTTATAAAAAATTGTTGCTTTTTTCCTCCTTTATCCCTTGTGAAAATGAGAAAATGCAACATTTTAGTAGAAAAAATGTTGATATTAATTTTTGCGCCCTAATTCCAATAAACTCTGCAAAAGACCCGTGGGGTCTAAATGCTCACTATACCCCTAGAAAAATTTCTTGAAGGTTTTTCCAAAATGGGGTAACTTTTCGTGGGTTTCCACGGTTTTGGTCCCTCCAGTGCATTGCAAATGCGACATGGCACCGAAAACCATTCCAGCAAAATCATAAATCCAAATGGCGCTCCTTCCCTTCTGAGCCCAGCTGTGGGTCCAAACAGCAGTTTATTACCACATATGGGGTATTGTCGTAATCGGGAGACATTGCTTTACAAATGTTGGGGTGCATTTTCTTCGTTATTCCTTGTAAATAATAAAAATTTCTATGTTGTTTCAGAAAAAAAGTACATTTTAATTTTTACAGACTAATTCCAATATATTTAGCAAAAAACCTGTGTGGTCAAAATGCTAACTATACCCCTAGATAAATACCTTAAGGGGTCTAGTTTTCGAAATGGGGTCGTTTATGGGGAGTTTCTATCGTTCTGGCAGCTCAAAGCCTCTCCAAATGTAGAGTGGGGCCTAAAACATTTTCAAGCAAAATATGAGTCCTGAAAGCCTCCGGGTGTTCCCTTCCTTTTGGGTCCTGCCGTGTGTCCAGGCAGCGCATTAGGGCCACAATGTTGGTATTTTTGAAAACAGGAGAAACAGGGTGATAGATTTTGTGGTGTGTTTCTTCATTCTCATGGTCGCTTTACAAAGAAATTGGTCTTCAAACTGATACTTTTATGAAAAAAAGTGAAATTATTTTTTTTTTCACCTGCTATGTATTAAATTTAGCAAAAAACTGTGGGGTCAAAATACTTACTATACCCTTAGGTAAATACCTTAAGGGGTCTAGTTTTCTAAATGGAGTCACTTGTGGGGGTTTCCATCACTCTGAGACCTATGAGCCTCTGAAAACCTGGCTTGGTGCAGGAAAACAAAATGTACTTCAAAATTTATAAAATTATTATTCAATTTGTAAGTCCTCTAAATTGCTGAAAATTTATTTTATTTTTTCAAAAGTGCTGCCAAAATAGAGTAAAGAGATAGAAATATATATTTAATTAAAAAAATTGTACAGTATGTGTGTACATATGTGACATATTGCAGTTAAAAATAGGGGAAAATGGTAATTTTTACAAAATTTCTTCCATTTTTCTATTTTTTAATTAATTTCCGCAAATCGTATCAGTCTACTTTTACCACTAAAATAAAGTACAACATGTGACGAAAAAACAATGTCAGAATTACTTGGATATTCAAAACTTTCACAGAGTTATTCTCTGATAAAGTCAGACATACCAGATTTGACAAATCTGGCTTGGTCACTAAGGTACAAACATGCCCGGTCATTAAGGGGTTAAAGGACAAAAAGGAAAAGAGTGCCTCTAAATTTTAGGCACAACAGACTTCTATGAGAATGAAACTGTATCGGTGCCATTTTGTCACTTATAATTTCCTGGCCATGGGGCAGGGGAAGGCTGTGGTGTAGCTATGGAATTAAAGGACAGACCTCCATGAATAGGTGCATAGAAAGAAGTATACCATAGTTGATCTGCAGGATATTTGTATTTCTGAGTAGAAATAATAATTTTTAAGAATAATCCATAAGTGAAAATTATACTATATTTCCAAAGGTAAATGAGGTTCAGTCACAAATACCAGTGGCAACATATTTGATACATACCAGGTATTCAAAGACGAGCGTTAATGATTTTTCCGTATGAATAATATCATGTAAGGTGACAATGTTTGCATGCTTCAGGTCCTTCAATAATGAGACTAGAGGAGGAGAGAAAAAGAAGTTGGTGACCCCCTAATGCATTTTTACACATTAACCAGCATGTCACAATTGATCAATCCAATGACAATTTATAGCTTGAAAAAGTTGCTGCAAGACTTGGATTCATGTTTACATGGTTACAATTACCGTACACATGCAATCACTCAGTACATGAAAAAACATTCTCCAAACCAACAACAGCTATCAGCCATGGTTAGTAAAACACAACGATACCGCATACTATTTTAATTGAGCTGAATCCTAATATAAAAGGAAGTTCCTGTTGTAAAGGTTTTGTTTTTTTTTACACTTTGGTAATTAAGCTCAATTTTAAAAATATAATTTAACCCTCCTTAATCAAATATTAGAATAACATTTTAGAAAGTAACTTGGCCCAATTCATTCTCCTTGTATTGCTTAGTGTGCCTACCCTGGTTTATCTGGGCAGCAATGTTAATATTTGGTCAGGGGTTCCAGATATTTACTCTGCTGAGACTCTGCTTACACTTATATTTATTTTGACAACTATTCTCGTTCTCATGGAAAAATACTGAAGTGGTCACAAATCTACTAGTTATGTCTCATGCACACGACCGTGTGTGCCGGCCGAGTCCAGTTAGTGATCCGAGGAAAGATAGAACATGTCAGCTCTTTCCTTGGATCGGAGACTCTGATCATTTTTCACGGACCCGATTCACCAGCTAAAGTGAATCGGTCCGTGAAGACCATTAGATGCCACTCAAATGCCTTCAAAAACGGCCCTAGTGGCACAACGGTCATGTGCTTGAGGCATAAGGGTACAATCACACGTACCGCTTTCTTGATGAAGCAACAAAAGTGCCGTTTACAAAATTCTGTTGACACTATGTGGCCAAAAACGCATGATCTCCAGGGCAGGCTGTTTATGTATTTTTTTCTCTCGCTTGCTCTGTCCTGGTTTATAGATGTGACATCACAACCCAGTATACCACAGAAGCACTATTGCCTTGCAGCGCTGAGCCTCAAATCCAACCAAGGACAACATCTGCATGGAGTTTGTATGTTCTCCCCGTGCTTGCGTGAGTTTCCACCGGGTACACCAGTTTCCTCCCACACCCCAAAAAACATACGGATATTCAATTTAGATTGTGGACCCCAGTGGGGACAGTAAGTGAGCACCTCTGTACAGAGCTGCGGAATATGTTGGCGCTATACAAGTAAAATAAATAATAAAGTAGTTGTATGAATACGCCCTATAGCTGCTGTTACACATGTAGTTTTTTTCCAGGGTGATAGTAGTGCTTACTAGCATTAGGAAGAGACCTTTATATGCATTAACGGGAATAGATTTGGATTTCCTCATCACTGGCCGATCTGCCTGCTTGGTTCGCAAATATCCCAGGGTGTCCTGCACTACCCACCACAGTTCGGTATGCTCCCTGTCCTGCTAACAATGTCTCTCTTATAGGACATTTGCAAAGTTGACTAGACCATGGAAAAAAAAAATCTTGATGCAAGAGGGTCAATACACTACAATATCTGTTTTTTATATCATCAATGGGATTGGCAGGAATAAAAGTCACAACAAACCGAATGCTTAGCTTTACCTTCTCTAATAGCTGTGCACGGAGCTCCTTCTTCATGTTCCAATCGAATTTCTTTCAGGGCTACAAGGTTTTCAGTTAACTTACTCCTTCCTTTAAATACTGTGGCATAAGTACCCTAGAAAAAAAAAAGAAGAGTTCTCTTAAAGTGTTTACATAGATAATGCACCCAAGGAGAAGTCTTCACTTTGGACTAGTATGGAAATGACCAGCTGCTGCAGTTATCACAGTCTATTATGGAGCACTGATAAACCTCTCCAATTTACATATGGATCGTCTTTTCAAGTGTGAATGGATCATCCTTCTAGGACTTTCATTTCCCTGTACAGTCAACAGGAAGACGACACAAGTAGAGAATGGAGTGACTATTCTGTACTTTCTAATATGCTTTCTGGTCCTCACTATATTTAAGATCTCTGTTTGCAGTCAGCGATTGGGAACATTGGAAGCTGTGAAATATATTGGTGCTATATGAATAAAGTCAAGCTGGAAAATCACTGTGAAAATAAGCAATGGTGATGCTGAGCAGCAAAAAAGACCGTTTATATGTAATCCACTCAAACAGATCCACGACACTCCATCTTCAATAGCTTTATTCTTTATTCAGAAGTAATCCAGCACAAATAAAAGAGTAGAGTGCGTGCACCCTTGCTTTTGGTACGCTATGCCTCTTAATGGTGCTGGATTACTGCTAAATAAAAAATAAAGCTATAGATTGGTGGTCTATATAAAATCAAGGTGGTCATTTACAGCGAATACTTCTTAGGCTTCGTTCACATCTGCGTCAGGGTTCCGTCAGACCTTTCTGTTAGGGGAACCCATGAACGGAAACCGTAGCTTTCCGTTTGCATTACCTTTTCGGCTGAATCAATAGCGCAGTCGACTACGCTATTAATTCCTCGGAAAAAAAATAAATAAAAATAAAAAAATCGGAAACCTTATGGAACAGAGGCAAACAGAAACCATTTGAAACGGAAGCATTACCATTGAAATCAATGGTAATGCAAGCGGAAAGTAATGGTTTCCGTTCATGTGTTCCCATGACAGAGAGGTCTGACGAAACCCCGACGTAGATGTGAACGAAGCCTTACCGGAGTTTGTTGCAATATATCCGGACTAGGTATCTGTTGCTGCCGATGTAGAAAATAATCTTTTTACTGTTCTGGTACTTTGTTACAATGTATAAGTGTCGATAAAACGCATAAGTCTGAAGAGCAGACCATTCAGCTCGCCAGATATATTTTAGCATATCCTCAGCGATGAGAAGTATTCGTTCTGCACAGGCTTTCAGCCTACGAATCCCGACAGAGATATTGAAAACAGCGAGGAATTAAAACACCAAAGTATATCCGAGAAAGTTTTAGGAATTTTAATAAAGCGTTCGGTACGGAAAATCCCTATAATTTTTTTTAAGAAATAAACCCTAATACACATGCAGAGGCATGGCCATGAGATTACAGTAAATAATTGTTAGTTTTTCACCAAATAGCTGTATAGAGGAAGAAAAGAGTAGAAATGTGCTTTACCCAGACAAACAGAAGGTTAAAAGCCGCTTGATAAAAGTAGTTTGCTCATAAATTGTGTATCACAAATCAAGTTATCCAATTAAAAATTATTTACAAACCTCTCCAAGCTTTTCCAACTTGACGTACGTTTCCATCTTCCCAAACCCAATTTCTGACTGCGATGAAGGGAAAAAGGTTATATGAGAATCGTAATTACAATCCTTCAAGAACCAAGTGACTTTCATACATTGCTACACGTCTGCATCCAAAAAAGGATCTGAATTTAGGGTCAATATTTTTTGTTTTGTTTTTTTCTTCATTTAGTTCAAAATTAGGATAGTGAAAGTCAATACTGGATTGACCGGTATAGCCTACAAGGAATATACTTAAGTGGCAAACACTTAGGGGGAATAGATCAATTTAACGCTAGTTTAAGTATGAATAACCTTTAAGCTGGGTTCTCATGTCGTGGTCAAAATGTGATCTTTGCCACGGGCCACAGCAAGACCACACCATTTTGCAGCAATTTTCACAAAAATGTGGACAAAAACACACATTTTCACTGAAGTGAGAAGCCAGCCTTACTGGATTCCTACTATATCTAATAAGGCAATTGAGCTCCATTCAACCCGAGTACTGTATAGGGTATTTACGTAGAAGCCGTTTACAATTAAGGTTTGCCCATATTTACAATAAAAAAAACAGTACTATTTATCCACAGTTCAGTCATGTGTTGTCAAATTACCAGTGATGCTCTTCGTGATCGTCTGCTCATTGGTTGATCAAATGGTGGGCTACTGATCTGAAGTTTCTCTAAATATCCATCAGGTATCCTGATGTCAGCTGGAAGTGAGAGGCGCTTGTTTAAGTCCTAACAGAAGGGGGGGGAAAAAAATGATGTTAATTTTAAAATGTATACAGGGGCATATGCCATAATCTAGAAAATTATTGCAAATCTGTACATCTTTGTGCACTTTAAACATTTCTAAGTATATATAATGTATATTATAGCAACATTCTATAAATTAATGTTATCTCTATGGTTAGAGGGATTATAGAATTCAACACATTAAACCATCTATAGCCACCAATGTAGTACAAATGAAAAGGCTTAGATGGGAAATAAGTGATAATGAGGGTCCTCGCCCAGGGAGGCAGAAAAGGTAGGCAAGAGTAGTATTTGAAAGTATCTTGCACGTAAAGCATTGGCAATGGAGATGATCACTATTATTCTATGATAAAGGGGAATATTAGAAAATATGGTCAGATGAACGCACTTCTAATATATTGGAAAATCTTCTTGTGCAACACCGAACTCCTCTGATCATCAGCTTCCCATTACTAGCCCAAATTGACAGGGCAAAATCTTAGGCAGCTAGCGATCAAAGCGAGAATGATTGGCACCCAAGTCATTTCTTTGGTCTGAAGCCCTGCATAAAGGAAATCCTATTGGCACGTTTCAGGGACCGCAGCAATTGATGACACAAACGTATATTAGGAGCTTAACAATGACATAGTAACCCTAAAATGAACGGTGCAAGTTCATAAACAGCAGCATAAAGGAACCGTCCAGCCAGTCTTACCGATGAACTTGCACAATGCAAATACATGCACAGCTGACATTTACAAATATTTTCTGTACACTGTACTGTGGCTTATCCAAATCTACTTTATGGGATATGGTCTTGATAAACCAAGCTGCACTTTCCAAAACAAAATATTTTAAATCCTTTTAATTTAGTATAGGAAAACTCCCAGGGGCCGATCTATAAAACCTGGGGACTTTCCCTAGGGACTGCAGGCAGCTGGAGATTAGATGCATGTTCCCTGGCAGAAAAAAAGAGGAAAAATAAAGGCTCCCACATGCTCCAGAAAATCCTTACTACCCTTTTTTTTTCCCGGGATTTCTTCTGTTTAGCCATAAATTAATATTTAGGTTTAACAGTCCTTGGACACAACATAGTCTTAAAAGGGAACCGGTCATGTTGAAAATACAGTACAATCTATAGTCAGCATGTTATAGAGCAGAAGGGGTTGAGCAGATTGATATATGGTATTGTAAGAAAAAAAGATTCGGTATAACATGTAAATTTATTGATCAAAATCACTGCTCTCTGGGCTTATGAGTCCAGTGGGCGGTCCTACTCCAACTGACACCTAGCTCTCTATGCACACTCATACAGGGAAGACTATCACAGAGTATAACCACCCACTGGACTCCTAAGCTCAGAAAGAGCAGAGATTTACATCAATAAATTATAGGTTATACGGAATCTTCTCACATAACTATATATCAATCTGCTCATTTCTCTCTGCTCTATAACATGCTGCTTGTAGGCTTGATTTTTAACGTGCCAGGTTCCCATTATTGTGCTCTAGGCACCAGGCAGAACTGCATCTGCAATGAATGACACTGTATAAATTATGGCTAAAATCACAATCTACAAAGAAATAAAAAAAAATTAAAAACATTTAGTATATTTGTACATTTTGCGTGAAACCTATAATTGTCTGAATGAAAAGGGGGACATTTCTAAACATGGGTGCATCTGATCACTTCACATAGCAGTAAGTTGCATTATGTCCCCTGCTTAAAGGGGTTTTCCCATCTCGGACATTTATGGCATATCCACAGGAGGTCCCCGAGCTTTGTTGTTTCGATAACTCCCAACTACCTCATCAGCAATTGGCTGGGAAGCAGCTGGAGACGAGCAAGGTGGGACGGGTTCAGGGGGCCCTGTTCCAGAGATAGGTGCGGGTCACAGAGTTGGTACCCACATCTATGACATGTCCAAGATGGGAAAACCTCTTTAAAGTAAAATAAGCCAAGTGTGCATGAAAGAAATAGCAATTTTCGAAATCTATGTATTCTAGGAAAAGCTCCCTTTTCAAGTAGAAGTCATTCAAAACATTTGCAGTTTCCCAGTTAGCAGACAGAGCCTATTTGTGGTAACAGATTAAGGCCTCGGGGGCATTTTCACTTCATTCCCCTTTAGTAGGAGACCTTGTGGCAGCTATTCATTGACTATTATCTTAGAAAATTACTTACAACTAACACACTTCAGTGAATATTACTTTATAATTTCTATGTACGGTAAGTTCTAGAAGTAGAGCTATACAACAAAGTAAATAATGCTTCCAAATAGGTCAATAACCATATTATATTAGGCATTTGTTTTTTATTAAATATTTTAGTTATGTATTTTAAAGGAGTTTTACAATGAGGGACATTTAGAACATATCCATAGGACATGTCATAAATGTCAGATAGGTGGACTAAATCAGTAAGTGGTCGGGAGGCAGCGTGAGAACAAAAAGCTAGAACGGGGTCTAGGGGGCCCCGTTCTAGACATAGATGCAGGTCTCACCTCTGGGACCCACACCAATCTGAAATTCATGACATTTCCTGTGGATGTCATAGATGTCTGATAGGAAAACCTCTTTAACCTTACTATTGAAAGTTCTGGGTTACTAGAATTCTCCTAAAGAAATGACTCTAAAGTACCAGATTGACATATTAATTCGTTTAACATGAGAAGACAGAAATTATCCAGAAGCATCTACTTTTAGAACCATCTTTCTTCAGACTATTATTGTGCCGATAAGATATAATTTCTAATGTCAGTTCTCATGTTTGCCTGCTCAACATAACAGAACCTACGGCTCTATCAGGGCAGAGGACGTCATATCAATAATTCATGTAATGGCCAACAGGCTAAGTGGTACTGATTTACACTCAAGTGCAGATCCCTATACCATCATTTCAAATCAGTGGCCTCTTGAGTTTATCCTTACTTCAGGCAGGCAATGCTGCCAGCTTCAAGGATGAATGGCTCACTGACACACAATATATATATATATATATATATATATATATATATATATATATATATATATATATATATATATATACATACACACACAATTTTTAAAACCGAAATGTTGGCCTACTGAAAAGAATGTACAGTATATGCCCTCAAAACTTGGCCGGGGATCCTTTTTCATTAATTACTGCATTAATGCCGCGTGGCATGGAGGCGATCAGCCTGTGGCACTGCTGAGGTGTTATGGAAGCCCAGGTTGCTTTGATAGCCTTCAGCTCGTCTGCATTGTTGGGTCTGGTGTCTCATCTTCCTCTTGACAATACCCTATAGATTCTCTATGTGTTTTAGGCGAGTTTGCTGGCCAATCAAGCACAGTGATACTGTGGTTATTAAACCAGGTACTGGTACATTTGGCAGTGAGGGCAGGTGCCAAGTCCTGCTGGAAAATGCAACCGTTTCTGCTTGTGAGCATTGTTTAGGGGTGGCCGAATAATAGCTTTATGCACACTTGCAAACCTCTGGAGGATCCCACACCTTGAGGTTCGCGGGACTCCAGAGGCACCAGCGGCTTCAAATACCTGTTTGCTGCTTTGCAATGGCATTTTAGCAGCTGCTCTCCTAATCCTATTAATTGGCCTGGCAGAAACCTTCCTCATTATGCCTTTATCTGAACGAACCAGTCTGTGGTCTGAATCAGCCACAAATCTTTTCATAGTACGATGATCACGCCTAACTTTTCTTGAAATATCCAATGTTTTCATACCTTGTCCAAGGTATTGCACTATTTCACGCTTTTCGGCAGCAGAGAGATCCTTTTCTTTCCCATATTGCTTGAAATCTGTGGCCTGCTTAATAATGTGGAACGTCCTTCTTAAGTAGTTTTCATTTGATTGGGCACACCTGGCAAACTAACTATCACAGCTGTCTGAGATTGATTACAATGATCCAAAGAGCCCTAAGACACAATACCATCCATGAGTTTCATTGAAAAACTAATAATTAAATGTTTATGACACTTCAATCCAATGTGCATAATAATTTGGAACAGTGTGTGTGTGTGTGTGTGTGTGTGTGTGTGTGTGTGTGTGTGTGTGTGTGTGTGTGTGTGTGTGTGTGTGTGTGTATATATATATATATATACATACATATACACACATATATACATACACACACACACACACACACACACACACACACACACACACACACACACACACAGAGGGGTGCGTAAGTAGGTATACAGTTTAAATAGTATTTTGTAGAATAATATAACAATTAAGTACAATCTCTTACGCTCAAATTGGCGGCCCTCACTATTAACACACTGCTGTATTCTAGCTTTACACTTCGGCACAAAGTTCTTTATTGGCAATCATTTCTTGCTTCTTTTATGAACCGTATCAGGTCATCAACCATGTGTGGTATTCTTGAATATACCTTCTCTTTGATAACTCCCCAAAAGAAAAAGTCCATCGTGGTAAATTCTGGTGATCGGGATGGCCGTTCAACCGGGCCTCGTCTACCTATCGGGTCATTTTTAGTCAAGAAAATTACGCACCACTAAAGCATTGTGAGGAGGCTCCATCTTGCAGAAAATAGAAGTCTTCATTTTCAAGCTCCAACTTCAATTGTGGTATTACATTTTCTTGGAGCATGTTAGGGTACAGGTCTGAGCTAACCGTTGTATTGTAGAAGATAGGTCCAATTACCCCTTTATATGAAACCCCAAAGTGTAACCCCAGGTTGATTCAACTGTTCAATTGTTGCAAGGGGTTTTTCTGTTGAGTAAAACACAGTTGTGCCTATTAACAGGACTTCAAAGTTTGAAGTCGGCTTCATTGGACCAAGTTATTTTTCTAATAATGCCGGCTCCTTGTGTTTCTTCATTCAAAATTGCCTCACATAACTGTTTGAGCGATAGATAGAGATAGATAGGATAAATAAATAGATAGATATATATACACACACACACACACACGATCATGGTTTGAAAAAACCAAAGAAAGCATGAAAGTTTGGCGCTCAGTTTAGGATAAAATACATTATGCATCAAGCGAATAACTGCATCGACAAAATTAAAGGGGACAACCACATATGAATAGATATTTTACAGCTTGAGGAAATATCTGTGTCTTTAACCCCTTAATGACCAGCCTATTTTAAACCTTAATGACCAAGCCATTTTTTACGTTTTTCCATCGTCTCATTCCAAGAGCTATAACCTTTTTACTTTTGAGTCGACATAGCTGTATAAGGTCTTGTTTTTTGCGGGACAAGTTGTACTTTTCAATAGCACCATTTTGGGGGACATATTATTTATTGATTAACTTTTATTAACTTTTTTTTTGGGGGGGGGGGGGAATAGAAAAAAACCTGAAATTTCGCCACTCTTTTTCGCGTCTTAAATCAACGGCGTTTACCGTGTGATCTAAATAACACAATAACTTTATTCAGTGGGTTGTTACGATTGCAACGATACCAAATTTGTATAGTTTTTGTATGTTTTACTACTTTTACACAGTAAAAACACTTTTTTTTCAAAATTATTTGTTTTTGTGTCTCCATATTTGAAGAGCCGTAACGTTTCTATTTTTTCGCCGATGCGGTTGTATGAGGGCTTTTTTTTTTGCGGGAAGACTTGTAGTTTTTATTGGTACCATTTTGGAGTAGATGCGACTTTTTGATCACATTTTTTTAAGTCAGGATTCACAGAAAACAGCAATTTATCCATAGTTTTTTAGTACATTTTTTACGGCGTTCACCATGCGGGTTAAATAATGTAATACATTTATAGTCGGGGTCGTTACGGACGCGGCGATACCAAATATGTGTAACTTTCTTTACTTTATTTTTTTAATAGTAAAGCATTTTGTAAGGGGAAAAGCTGGGTTTTTCTTTTTTTCACATTTTTTTTTAAATTATCTTTATTAAACTTTTTTTTTTACTTTTTTACTAATCCCATTAGGGGACTTTAATATGCGATTCTCCGATCGCTATTATAATACACTGCAATACTTTTCTATTGCAGAGTATTACTGCCTGTCCGTTTAAAACGGACAGGCATCTGCTAGGTCATTCGCTCCAGGCAGACCTGGGGGCCTTTATTTGGCCCCCGGCTGCCATTGGAGACACAGACACTCGGCGATCGTATCGCCGGGTGTCGGTGGGATGAGAGGGAGCTCCCTCCCTCTCTCCAAAACCACTCAGATGCGGTGCTCGCTATTGTGCAGGGTTAAACGGGTGAGATCGATACGAATATCGATCTCACCCGGCAGAGCAGGGACGCCCCCAGCTGCCTCTAGCAGCTGAGAGCGGGGAGATTTGACAGCTCCCTGCTCTGTTTACTTTATCCTGATGCAGTGCCATAAAAAGGCATATGCATCAGAATAAAGCCGGTAAGTGGCCGCCGTTAAAAGGCGTATTGGCGGTCACTAACGGGTTAAACCATCCCTCTAAAAATTAAGTATTATTGAAAGCATAATACATGTAAAAAAGAACTTGCAGGACTGAGGAATTTCCTGTTCCATGTTTGCCATGCAAGACCGGTTATCAGAATACAGATAACATAACAGAATACAATCTGCAGTCCTCCATTACGTGGGATAACCTCTACCTCATTATCAGATAGCTCCTTTAGAGTTTCCGATAATTATGGACTATTAATATATTAAGAAATTGATATTTATGATCACTAATATGGCGCCAAACCAGAGTATCTTTATAGTACACGAGATCTTTATTTTCATGTACTATGAAATCACAGTACAGAATCTGTAGCCATCAGATTACACAGTCTGCAGGCTTAAAGTGTGCTACAGAAATCTCTCTCATGTCTTGTCGCTATTGATTTGCAGAGCTGATATCCGTTTCTAAGGAAACAAAAAGCTCAATCTTACAATTATTGATTGTCAACAGAGATAAATGGAAATCACTCGTTACATTGGTACTTGAAGTACTCCTAGAAATCCAGTAGAGAGCAGCATTTTTTCAACAATGGCGTCCAACACAGCCAGATTCAGGTCTAAAACATATTTGTGTTTGAAAGAAAACATATTAGAAGTGTTTAGCTTTTCCATAACTACAAACTTATCTTGGATCTTAAATCTGAACAGGAGCAGTGGTAAATTTCTTTCTAACTTCTGTGGAACCATGTAAGTCTTAAATGAAAAGCACAAGAAGTATAGAGGATGAGAAATGGAAGCTGCCTTGTCATAGAACTGCCATAAAGAGGCTTTACAGTCTCTTCCCCTAGTTAACGGAGGTTTGCATAAAATAATTCAAGGAATCAAAGTCTCTTACAATGAGCTTTGTGCTGGGAAAAATTATAATAAAGTATGATCAACTATAAATTTGGACAGGTCAAAAAACATTATGAAGACAACTTCTAAATATCAATAAAAATGTAATATAAATATACACTGATCAGCCAGAACATTAAAACCACTGACAGATGAAGTGAATAGCATTGATTATCTGGTTACAATGGCGCCTGTCAAGGGGTGGGATATATTAGACAGCAAGTAAGCACTCCGTTCTTGAAGTTGATGTGCTGAAAGCAGGCAAAATAGACGGGTGTAAGGATCTGAACGACTTCCACAAGCACCAAATTGTTAAGACCAGATGACTGGGTAAGAACATCTCCAAAACATCACGTCTTCTGGAGTGTTCCTGGTATGCACTGGTTAATATTTTCCAAAAGTGGCCTAAGGAAAGACAAACGGTGAATGAGCGACAGGTTCATATGTGGCCAAGGCTCACTGAGGCACATGGAGAGCGAAAACTAGCACGTCTGGTCCGATCCCACAGAAGAACTATATTGCTGAAAAAGTTAATGCTGGCTATGATAGAAAAGTGTTAGAACACACAGTGCATCGAAAGTTGCTGCGTAGCCGCAGACCAGCCAGAGTGCCCATGCTGACCCATGTCCACCGCCTACAATGAGCAAGTAAACATAAGAACTGGACCATGGGGAAATGGAAGGTGGTCTGGTCTGATAAATCACATTTTCTTTTACAACATGTGGACGGCCAGGTGCGTGTGCATTGCTTACCTGGGAGAGAGACGGCACCAGGATGCACTAATGGAAGAAGGCAAGCAGACCGAGAAATCCTGGGCCACGGCATTCATGTAGAGGTTACTTTGACACGTACCACCTACCTAACATTGTTGCCTACCAAGTACACTACTTCATGGCAACGGTATTCCCTAATGGCAGTGGTCTCTTTCAGCGGGATAATACACCCTGCCACACTAAAAATTATTCAGGAATGGTTTGAGGAACATGACAAAGACTTCAAAGTGTTGACTTGTCTAGGGAATTTGAAGGCCAAGTCTGATCCATGGAGGCCCCAACTCACAACTTAAACTTCTAGGATCTACTGAGAATGTCTTGGTACCAAGTAACACAGGACACCTTCAGGTCTTGAGAAGTCCATGCCTTGATGGGTCAGAGCTGTTTTGGTGGCACATGGGGAACCTACAAAGTATTAGCCAGGTGGTTTTAGTGTTATGGCTGATCAATGTATAAATATCTGCAAACATATAGAATACAATACATAGGAGATAGGAGTTTCACCTAACTTTCTGAAGTGTGGTGGACATTTTGGCCCTCCAAGAGGGAGAACATAAGGACACCTGAGCATTAAAAGGACACCGTCGCAACAAATTAATCAAAGCTTGCACTCTCTGATTGGGTGGTGTCATCTCGGTTATTAGGTTAAAATTGTTTACAAGAATAGGTATTGAAAACATCTGACATTACTATAATTAAGGCCATCCGCTTGTTTATGACTGGGTGCCCAGATTTTGGCATCCAAATAAATGGCATCTGTATAGCATTATCGATTGATGAGGATTTCAAACACCTAAATCTTTGAAAAAAGCCGTTCCTATGCAAATATAGGAGTATTATATAACTGATGTGTCATAAATGAAGCCTATGTGGCACTGGATGAACAAACCATCATATTTCGACTTCATTTTCTATACTCCGCCCGCTATAAGGTAAATTATATCCGTACAAGTAGTACACCCATCTGCCTGCACTCCTGACTCATTTCCACTTTGCTCCTGGAGGCTTTGTTTTTAGATGTAAGACATATCATTTAACATAACTCTTGTACGCCTTCCAGCTAGAACAGACTAAATGCATTATATTACCCTATACTCTGCACTGCAACAGTTATTTCTTAAACTCAAACCCATGCAGGTTCCTTTTTTGTCCAAAATGGGATGGGATGATCTCCCACTCCCCACAATATTACTTACCTCTGGTCGCGGAGATGCTTAGATCTTCAACTCTTCTCTCTGCATTGTTTGGATTATTGTTATGGGCAACCTAGTTATCAGTAGAAAGTAGTATTCTCTCTAGTGGCAATACTTAAAGGCTATTTACACCTTTGAAAGATTTTTTTTTTTTTTTTTTAATAAAACAGTCCATTGGTGTGATTGGTGCAATTTGAATTACTTTCTATTAAAAATTATTCTTATTTTTTCAGATACAGCTGCTTTGTATCCTGTATACAGAGCAACTGTATCTTGCGCTAAGACCTGAATCTGTCAGATCAGCAGGACCCACTGGTTAGATGTGATCAGTCTTCTCGACCCTGCATGTCAGATACACCGGACTGGCTGTCACTGAACTTGTCAGTGCCGCTGACCTGACGGATACAGGTTTCAGTGCTACATACAGCTGCTCTGTATACAGAATGCAAACCAGATGTATCGGAAAAAGTAAAAATCATTTTTAATAGAAAGTAATTAGGAAGTTGCACCAAGTAACACATTACCTCCATTGAGATCCTCCTGTGTATTCGATTTCTGAGGCAAACGCCTGTGGGTGACTGGACTTCATCTGATGAGGTCCCAGATGCTTGGTCACTTTCACCATCGGATCCCATTTTTAGATTTTCATGTACAATGTCTGAAACAAATCAAAGGGTTTATAATATGATCAATTACTATTCAATTGTTAAAAAATATATTTTGATGGCTCTCTAAAGACCATAGACAAGGAAAATGATACATATCCTACGACATTTTTTTTATTTCTTTTTTTATATATAAACAAAGGAAAACCTTAAAAGACAAAACAAAGTACCGGTACATACAGAGAGATCAGGACATCTACAGATTTAGGCCTCATGCACACGACCGTAAAAACTCCCGTTATTACGGGTCGTAATTACGACCCGTAATAACGGGCTCATAGACTTCTAATGGCGACGGGTGCCTTCCCGTTTTCTCACGGGAAGGTGCCCGTGCCGTTGAAAAAGATAGAACATGTCCTATTTCAGGCCGTAATAACGGCACGGACAGTCCATAGAAGTCTATGGAGCTCTCGTAATGACGGGTGGCTACATGTGTGTACCCGTCATTACGGCAGCGTTGCTAAGCGACGTCAGTAAATAGTCACTGTCCAGGGAGCTGAAAGAGTTAACTGATCGGCAGTAACTCTTTCAGCACCCTGGACAGTGACTACCGATCAGAATAAACCTGTAAAAAATAAAAATAAAAGCCGTTCATACTTACCGAGAACTTCCGGCTTCCTCCAGTCCGGTCTCCCGCCCGTTGCCTTGGTGACGCGTCCCTCTCGACATCCGGCCCGACGTCCTGGATGACGTTTCAGGCCATGTGACCGCTGCAGCCAATCACAGGCTGCAGCGGTCACATGGACTGCCACGTCATCCAGGGATGTCGGGCTGGATGTGAAGAGAGGGACGCGTCACCAAGACAACGGCCGGTAAGTATGAATTTCTATAACTTTTATTACAGAAAGGGCTGTCCCTTCTCTCTATCCTGCACTGATAGAGAGAAGGAGCTGCCGATTAGTGCAGTGCTATTTTGCAGCCAAAAACGTGCCCGTAAATACGGGTGGAATACGGGTGACAACGGACCCATATTTACGGGCACGGGTTCGTAAATACTGGTGCAAAACGGGTCGAATACGTGTGACACCGGACCCGTATTTACGGGTGGGAAAAAATACGGTCGTGTGCATGAGGCCTTAGGAGAGGAAGCGAAAAAACAAAAAGGTAAAAAGAACTATATGAATAAAAAGAAGTCTATCCAGGCAGCAAAACATGCGGAAAACAATAAAAATGTATATTGCACTTTAGAATGTCTTGATAACGAAGATATACAGTAACGGACTGTACACTTAGGATGACCAGTTTGTTTTTCAACATGTTCTGCTTACAGTACCTTATGGCTGTCTGATGAGAGCACGTTTATTCTGCGTCCGTGACTAATTCCATGGTGAACACTAGACATATAGGTTATCAAATAGGATAAGATCCTAATGTTACCTAAGGGCTCGTGGAACACAGACGAATTACGACTCTGTATAGGCCCTTATTATATTACCTCCGTAGGTCTCCGATTTCATATGGAGGCTTTTTCTGTGGATTACGTACCAATTTGACAGCTAAGAAAAGATCAGTTAATCCAATGGAAAATGGCACAATTTTTTCCTCTAGAAGAATCATTCTTAGGGAAGAATAGCTCCGTATACATGGCATTTTACGGAGCATAGTTTAGCAGCACACAGACTGTAAAGTTCAGTACGACCTCTGTGTACTACAGTACAGCTTCTATGCATGCATATATGAGACCGAAAGCAAAAATCACAATTTTTTTTTTTTTTTTTTTTTTTTCTTTTTAAGGGGGGGGGGGATGTTCAGCCAAAGCTAGAAGTGGCAAAAGGGAAAAAAAAATAAATAGGAAAAAGTTAAAGAAAGACTTCTCTTTGAATCCGCTTCCGACTTTGGCTAAAAAATACAAAAAATAAAACCATAAATAAAAATGGTCTAAAGTCTGGGCATCAGTATCATTGGCAGCAACACTACTGCAGCTTTTAGCCGGGATTAGGCGATAACAGTCTACATCTCCCACCATAAACTCGGGTTAAATCCAATAATTATACACGTAGACTCAAGGTGGAATACAATATAGAAATAGTAATTAACCCCATCATGCTTCCCAGTCATAATTGACAACATTGGGTTAATGTGTAAGGTACATGATGGGGTTAATTACTATTAATGTGAGGCACATGGAGGTTAAATTAATCACACCTCGTCCCTTACATTAATAAGTGCAAGAAAAGTTATTTTTTTATAACGTAAATATCATGACGCAAACAATTAGTTGTGCAGGTTATTACGGCCGAGCCAATACCGAATGTGTACACTACCGTTCAAAAGTTTGGGGTCACCCAGACAATTTTGTGTTTTCCATGAAAACTCACACTTATATTTATCAAATATGTTGCAAAATGACTAGAAAATATAGTCAAGACACTGACAAGGTTAGAAATAATGATTTTTATTTCAAATAATAATTTTCTCCTTCAAACTTTGCTTTCGTCAAAGAATGCTCCATTTGCAGTAATTACAGCATTGCAGACCTTTGGCATTCTAGCTGTTAATTTGCTGAGGTAATCGGGAGAAATTTCACCCCATGCTTCCAGAAGGCCCTCCCACAAGTTGGATTGGCTTGATGGGCACTTCTTGCGTACCATACGGTCAAGCTGCTCCCACAACAGCTCTATGGGGTTGAGATCTGGTGACTGCGCTGGCCACTCCATTACAGATAGAATACCAGCTGCCTGCTTCTTCCCTAAATAGTTCTTGCATAATTTGGAGGTGTGCTTTGGGTCATTGTCCTGTTGTAGGATGAAATTGGCTCCAATCAAGCGCTGTCCACAGGGTATGGCATGGCGTTGCAAAATGGAGTGACAGCCTTCCTTATTCAAAATCCCATTTACCTTGTACAAATCTCCCACTTTACCAGCACCAAAGCAACCCCAGACCATCACATTACCTCCACCATGCTTGATAGATGGCGTCAGGCACTCTTCCAGCATCTTTTCAGTTGTTCTGCGTCTCACAAATGTTCTTCTGTGTGATCCAAACACCTCAAACTTTGATTCGTCTGCCCATAACACTTTTTTCCAATCTTCCTCTGTCCAATGTCTGTGTGCTTTTGCCCATATTAATCTTTTCCTTTTATTAGCCAGTCTCAGATATGGCTTTTTCTTTGCCACTCTGCCCTGAAGGCCAGCATCCCGGAGTCGCCTCTTCACTATAGACGTTGACACTGGTGTTTTGCGGGTACTATTTAATGAAGCTGCAGTTGAGGACCTGTGAGGCGTCTATTTCTCAAACTAGAGACTCTAATGTACTTGTCTTGTTGCTCAGTTGTGCAGCGGGGCCTCCCACTTCTCTTTCTACTCTGGTTAGAGCCTGTTTGTGCTGTCCTCTGAAGGGAGTAGTACATCTTAGGAAATCTTCAGTTTCTTGGCAATTTCTCGCATGGAATAGCCTTCATTTCTAAGAACAAGAATAGACTGTCGAGTTTCACATGAAAGTTCTCTTTTTCTAGCCATTTTGAGAGTTTAATCGAACCCACAAATGTAATGCTCCAGATTCTCAATTAGCTCAAAGGAAGGTCCGTTTTATAGCTCCTCTAAACAGCAAAACTGTTTACAGCAGTGCTAACATAATTGCACAAGGGTTTTCTAATCATCCATTAGCCTTCTAACACCGTTAGCAAACACAATGTGCCATTAGAACACTGGAGTGATGGTTAATGGAAATGGGCCTCTATACACCTATGTAGATATTGCATTAAAAACCAGCCGTTTGCAGCTAGAATAGTCATTTAGCACATTAACAATGTATAGAGTGTAATTCTGATTAATTTAATGTTATCTTCATTGAAAAAAACTGCTTTTCTTGCAAAAATAAGGAAATTTCTAAGTGACCCTAAACTTTTGAACGGTAGTGTATATTTTATGAAGACTTATTTAATGTTTATTGTAAAAACGGTGTGTGTATTTTTTTAAAATTTAACATTACTTTGTTTTTACTTTATTTTTAAACTTAATGTACTGGCACATGTCTATATACGGATAGTGCAAAGGCAGTTGTTAGGACATACCCAAGTATGACCCAACAACAGGAAATATGGTAAGACAGCCCTGGGGTCCTTCAAAGGACCCTGGGCTGTCTGCCCATATATGGTATGTCCCTCAATTGCGTAACAGGGATTCCCTGTGACGCGATCCAAGGCGCATCCCTCCATCTCATTTACCCCTTGAATGCTGCGTTCAGTTTTGATTGCAGCATTCTGGGGAATAGCAGCGGAGATGAGAGGTTTCTCTCATCTCCACCGTTAGAGCCCAGCTCTCCTGTATTCATGTGTTACATTGCTAAACTGGGCGTTTGCACAGCTTCGTATTGAAATACATGAAACAGTATCAAACCGTTTGAGGGTGCACGGCATCGAAACAGTATCGAAGTTTCAATGCATCCCTATATAGAAAAAGAAAAAAAATATGGTATTATTGAAGATCATATACGGCTGTAAATAAACTAAGAAAAAATCTAATGATCTGAAATAATAACACTAATAATAAATAATAATCTTTATACAGTGCCAACTATTTCCAAAGCACTTGTCACATTACTGTCTGTTATTGCCCCAATTGGAATCAAAACAAATGAAAATAAAACAAAAAAGGAAAGCGGTCTCTGCTCATATGAGCTTACAATCTACTTGGAATCGGAGGAGTACACAATAGGTACAAGGTGCTTATTTTGTCCAGCTGACCATCTCCTTGTGCTGCTGGCAAGGGTGATAAAAACAAAGCTGTATGAACCAGTCATCCAGAAAGTATATGAACCAACACAGAGATAAAGTACTGAGTGATAAGGATAGCTAGTTGAGTGAAGTGGAGATATCCATAACCAAGTCAGGTTGTAAATGGGCCTTGGACTCTGGTTTTGTGACATACAGTTAGGTCCAGAATTATTTGGACAGTGACACAATCTTCATGATTCGGGCTCTGCATGCCACCACATTGGATTTGAAATGAAACAACTGAGATGCAATTGAAGTGTAGACTTTCAGGTTTAACTCAAGGGGTTGAACAAAAATATCCTGTGAAAAGTTTAGGAATTGCAACCATTTTTCTACACAGCCGCCTCATTTCAGGGGCTCAAAACTAAATTGGACAAATTAACATTACCATAAATAAAATGTTTTTTTTTTGTTTTTTTTAATACTTTGTAGAGAATCCTTTGCAGGCAATGACTGGTGATGTCCATGGGTTGCAGACTTCAGACAAACGCTGCGTTTCCTCCTTTGTGATGCTTTGCCGGGCCTTTACTGCAGCTGTCTTCAGTTGTTGCTTGTTGGTGGGTCTTAAGCAAGTGAAACGCATGCTCGATCGTGTTGAGATCTGGTGATTGACTTGGCCATTGCAGAATTTTCCAATTCTTTGCCTTAAAAAACACTCCTGGGTTGCTATCGCAGTATGTTTTGGGTCATTGTTCATCTGTACCATGTAGCGACGTCCAATCAACCTTGCTGCATTTGGTTGAATCCGAGCAGAAAGTATATCCCTGAACACCTCAGAACTCATCTGGCTGCTTCTGTCTTCAGGTCACAACGTCAAACACTAGTGACACAGTGCCTGTGGTAGCCATGCATGCCCATGCCATCACACTGCCTCCACCGTGTTTTACAGAGGATGTGGTGTGCTTTGGATTAGGAGCTGTTCCAAGCCTTCTCCATACTTTCATCCTTCCATCATTCTGGTACAGGTTGATCTTAGATTCATCTGTCCAAAGAATGCTGTTCCAGAACTGGGCTGGCCTATATAGATGTTGTTTGGCAACGTCTAATCTGGCCTATTTTTTAGGCTGATTAATGGTTTGCACCCTGTGGCCTTTTGGAATTCACAAGATCACCAGTGGGCTCTTTTTTTTCAAGAATGTACCAAACTGTTGATTTGGCCACTCCTAACATTTTTGCTATCTCTCTGATGGATTTCTTCTACTTTTTTCAGCCTAACTATGGTCTGTTTCACTTGAATTGAGAGCTCATTTGACCTCCTGTTGTGGGTTCACAGCAACAGCTTCCAAATGAAAATGCCACACCTGGAATCAACTCCAGACCTTTTACATGCTTAATTGATGATGGATTAGCAAGGGAATAGCCCATGCAGCCCATTAAATAGCTTTTGAGACAATTGTCCAATTACCTCTGGTCCCTTGAAAAAGAGGCAGTTACATATTAAAGAGCTATAATTCCTAAACCCTTCCTCAAATTAGGACAGGAATAGCCTCAAATTAAAGCGGAGAGTCTGCACTTTAAGCCCATATTGATTATATAACTATAGTCAATATGTTTTGGTAAACCGCTAAAATTCCAAAACTTGCGTCACTGTCCAAATAATTCTGCACTTTAACTGTAGGTCTCTTTGAAGACAGTTTTTAAGGCACGCTTAAAACTTGTAATGTTAGGAGCAAGTCTAACACTGATTTCTGCTGAATGGGTGCAGCAGGCTAGAAGTCATGCAGGCTGGAGTGAGAGTATGTAATAAGGGAGGATGAGAGTCGTAGGTCATTGAGCGAAGAGCACCATCGGCTTGTAAACGGAGATGTATGATGTAGCATTGTGAAGAACTTTGTAGACTAGTTCTGAATTTGATTCTACAAGAAACAGGTAACCAGTGTAATGAGAAAGCAAGAGCATAGCTGTTCTTAACTATAACAGCTAGACAGAAAGATCAACCTACTGCATTCGTGATGGATTGAAGCGGAGACCGTATGCTTGGTGGAATGTCTGTTAGTAGTGATTTACAGTAGCCTAGGCAAGAAATTATTAGGGCATGGAGGTTGTTTTTTTTTTTTTTTAGCAGGGTTTGTGTTAAGGTAGGGACAGATACGGGAGAGGATTTTCAGGTGAAGACGACAGAATTTGACAATGGCTTAAGTGGGTTTTACACTGGGCGATTATCTGGCAGACGAACGTCTGTGTAAACAGGGCAGCGATCAGCAGATGAACGAGCAAACCCTCGATCATCTGCTGGTCGTATAGTTCTAAAAAAAAGTTAAATATCATTGTCGACAGCACATCTCCCTGTGTAAACAGGGAGACACGCTGCAGACATAACGTATGAGAACGAGCGATCGGAGTAACGACTGCTCGTCCCCATCTATAGCTCCGTGTGACAGGAGCAAATGAGCGCCGATCAATGTTGTCTCGTTGATCGACGCTCGCTGCACCGGCCGATTATCGGCTGGTATAAAGGGCCTTTAAAAGGGGAGGGGAAAAAAAAAAGGATAGATTAGAGAAGCGTACAACTCCAAGATGTCAGGCCTGATGTCTAGAGAAGATGGAGGTGTTGGAGTTGGAGACATTAGGTCTAGGAGATTAAGATGGAGAAAACAAAAGGCAGCTCAATTTTAGAAAGATTAAGTTTGAGATACAGGGAGGACATGACAGACAGCCACCAGTAGTGTTTATTAGGAGAACAAGAGAAATGTCCCGGGAGGATGTACACTATATAGTTGGGCGTCATCAGCATAATGATGGTACTGGAAACCAAATCCCAAACCTGCTAATAGTCAGCCTAAAAGGGATTGCGCTGCAAGAAAACGGTAGGTAGGCCAACAATGAACCGTGAGGAAGACCAACACAGAGGAAGTGGAGTCAAAACAAAAGACACACTAATACATAAATCTAGGAGGATTAAATGAGAGTATTGACCATTGGATTTGTTTGATACAGTACTTAAGTTACTGCAGTTTCAATTGAATGTAAAGCATGGAAGCCAGATTGTGCAGGGTAGTAGAGCGGTAGTTGACCAGATGATAATAGATGGCAGCTAGTGACACAGTACATGCAAAATGTTAGAAGATTGGGATCTAGAAGAAAGGTGGTTAGGCGGACAGAGAAGACAAGCACAGATGCTTATTTCTCAATTACAGGGTCAAAAATAGAGATGGTGCAGATGAAACACCGAGAGAATGTGAGGAATTCTTTTGTGGAGAGTTTGATCGAATCTCTTGACGTATGTCATCAATCTTTTCCTTAAACAGGAGGCAAGGTTGTGGGCACAGTGATCAGTAGCATATCCTTCGGCTACAGGAGCAAGAAGGCGCTTAATAAGTTTCATATAAGCACTTGGGACTATTCGAGAGAGAACAGGAAAATAAGTTAGTGAAGTATACTTTTAAGGCATGGATGAGGCAAGATTGTTGGATTGCAACATTAATTTGTACCAAAGGGAATCAGCATGTGGCGCTCAGGTTGAATAGATCTTACCTTTACAAAAATATTATTCACCAGGATACGAAGCCGGTACATAAATCCTGTACCAATGGTGACCTGGCACCACAACACTTTATCAAGGGCCCTAGCAGTTTGTTATGCACTAACTCTTCACCATTTTATAATTTGTATGCACTATAGTAGCAGCATAGCACACTACTACAAATTGCACCCAGAATGTACGTACTTAAAAAGGTTGCCGACCAAGCGATCAGCTGATCACCGTGGGTCTGCTTAAAAAAAGAAAAAGCCCAGGCAAACTGCTGTTATCGCCAGAAAAGCTGCAGCTGGCTTTATTTCTGTAGGGGAAATTTAATATTGCATGCCTTACATTCAAATGAATAGCTGACCATGTCATACATGGGCAGGCCAGGTCCACAAGCGTGGATGTCGCTCTTAGTTAGCGGCTCTCCACTCTGACTCATAAGGGTGGGGGGACGACTACTTCCCCCTCTGATGACCAGGGCATACGGAATAGGGTTGTGTTCATGATAGAACCCCTATAATGTAAAACATCTACTCTTCCTTATACAAATAAATGCTTTAGGTATAGGGGATATAGTGTAATATACTATATGGACAAAAGTATTATGACACTTACAGGAACTTTTTGTGACATCCTGTTCTCAATTGATAGGCATTAATATTGACTTGGTCCCCCTTTTGCAGCAATAACAGATTCCACTCTTCTGGGAGGGCTTTCTACTAGATTTTACCTATTCATCCTGAAGAGCATTTGTGAGGACCGAAACAGATGTTGGACGAGAGGGCCTGGCTCGCGATCTCTGTTTGAATTCATTCCAAAGGTGTTTGATGGGGTTGAGATCAGGGCTCTGTGGAGGCTAGTCATGTTCTTACACTACAAATTCACCCAACCACGTCTTTATGGCCCTTGCTTTGTGCACAGTTATGCTGGAACAAAAAAGGGTCTTCGCACAACTGTTCCCACAAAGATAGAAGCATACAAGTGTCCAAAATGTCTTGGCATACTGAAGCATTATGTATTCCCTTCACTGGAACGAAGGGGCCTAGGCCAACCCTTGAAAAACAACCCTATATTGTATACCCTCGTTCATCAAACATGTCCATCTGACTGCCAGATAGAGACCCATGACTAGTCACTCCACAGAACATCATTTCACTGCTCCAGAGTCCAGTGGCGGTGTGCTTTACACCACTCATCTGAAGCTTGCCATTGTGCTCGATAATGTAAGGCTTGCATGCAGCAGCTCGGCAATAGAAAGCCATGCCATGAATCTCCCGGCGCGGATGTTAAAGCGAGAGAAGATGTGGAACACTGCAGTTATCGAGTCAGCAGAGCGTTGGTGACTTATGCACTATGCGCATCAGGACCCCCCTCGAACTTTCGACTGAGTTGCTGTGGTGCCTAAACTCCTCCACTTTGCAATAATTCCGCTCACAGTTGATCGTGGAATATCTAGGAATGAAAAAATGTTACAAACTGACTTGTTACAACGGTGGCATTCTGTTACAGTACCACGCTAGAATTCAGTGAATGCTTTAGAACGACCCATTCTTTCACAAAGGTTTATAAAAACAGACTGCATGGCTAGGTGCTGGATTTTATACACCTGTGGCAATGGGAGTAAATTAAACACCTGAATTCAACCATTAATAGGTGTGTCCCAATACTTTTGTCCATATAGTGTATGTTTCTCAGAAGACTATTCACTCTGTGCAACAAGCAATTGAAGGCTGTATAATTCATTTGACTGTATAAAAGGATTCTTCTGTCAGTAATGGCATTCCAATTTTTTGCAATTACAGCACTGAGGCTTCCCATTGAGCGCTTGTTTTATATAATGATTCTGCTTGTGTTTGCAAAAGCCTTTTCATAAAACTGCTAAATTAGTTTAAAGAACAGAAGAAAACACAAGACAAGTGCCTCTTGTTTTACAAAAATAATGAAGTAATGAAATGGTTTGTCAGCTGTAAAACAAGTCACAGTCAACCCATTCTAAATAACAGACGCTGCACAAAAACTAACAGGGCATACTGAAGATCTCAACACAAGTAGTTCAGACTCCAAGTTTAGACACACGACCTACAACTGAACATCTTTTACCTGTAGAAGACCTAAAGACTGTTCAGTACGCAACGAAAGGTCCGGAACAATGAAAAATGATTTTTTTCAGCTAGCACGAAAAAGCGTCCTGTTCGATCTTCGGGCGGATTCTGCTCGAACCTCCCATTGTAGTCAATGGGAAAAGGGAATCGCCCTGCCAACGCCAGGAACAGTCCAGAGGAAGATTTTGCGGCTGGACCTGCCACGCAATATCCGCCGTGTGAACACATCCTAAGTTTGCTTCAGTACACACACCAGTCCATTGTGGAAGGCCGTTTGACACTGGTCTTAGGCTGGATTCACACGACCATGTTACGTCCGTAATTCGGCCGCTAATCCCGGACCAAACACACTGCAGGGAGCCGGGCTCCTAGCATCAGTTATGTACGATGCTAGGAGTCCCTGCCTCGCTGCAGGACAACTGTCCCGTACTGTAAACATGATTATAGTATGGAACAGTTGTCCTGCAGCGAGGCAGGGACTCCTAGCATCGTACATAACTGATGCTAGGAGCCCGGCTCCCTGCACTGTGTTTGGTCCGGGATTCATAGTCCAGACAGGCTCATAGTCGACCAGGTCATTACCAGCTCAGCAATCCCCATTCCACAAGGTCTACAACTTCACATCCAAGACAAAAGCCAAAATATTTGACAAATTGTACAGTAAAGTTAAGGTTTGTGTAGCGATATAACGGTGCAGCCAGATTTATGTTCCACTGCATTGGCTATCACTAATAGTAAAACATTGGCATTATTGCATTACCTGATTGTTGGCTTCTAATTGATTTAATCACCAACAAAAGAGTTACTCCATATGTTTAGTCCTATTTACGTACGGTATGAAGGTACGTCAATCTCAGCAGCAAGACCCCCGATAATTGCTATTAGCCCCCTTTTGCTTTATTCTTTTCAGCTCTTTCCTCAGATAGTTACATAGTTTGTACAGTTCAAAAAAGACACATGTCCATCAAGTTCAACCAAGAGATGGGAAAAGGGAAGGGAAAAATTTCTACACATAGGAGCTGATATTTTTTTGTTCTAGGAAATTATCTAACCCTTTTTTAAAGCCATCTACTGTCCCTGCTGTGACCAGCTCCTGCAGGAGACTATTCCATAGATTCACAGTTCTCACGGTAAAGAAGACTTGTCGCCTCTGCAGGTTGAACCTTTTTTTCTCCAGACGGAGGGAGTGCCCCCTTGTTTTTTGAGGGGGTTTTACATGGAACAGGATTTCACCATATTTTTTGTATGTGCCATTAACCCCTTAGTGACCAGCCCATTTTAGGCCCTAATGACCAAGCTATTTTTTTCGTTTTTCTATAGTCGCATTCAAAGAGCTCTAACTTTTTTATTTTTTCGTCTACATAGCTGTATGAGGACTTGTTTTTTTGCGGGATTAGTTGTACTTTTTAATAGCACCATTTTAGGGTACATATAATTTTTTTATTAACTTTTTTTTTTGGGGGGGGGGATTAGAAAAAAAACATGAAATTCCACCATTGTTCTATGCGTTTTTAAATTGACGCCGTTCACTGTGCGGCGTAAATAACATGTTACCTTTATTCTCTGGGTCGGTACGATTACGGCGATACCACATATGTAGAGGTTTTTTATGTTTTAAGACTTTTGCACAATAAAAAACACTTTTGAACTAAAATTATTTGTTTCTGCCTCGTCGCTTTCCAAGAGCCTTAACTTTTTTATTTTTCCATCAATGTAGTGATTTTTTTGGGCTTGTTTTCTGCGGGACGAGATGTAGTTTTGATTGGTACTGTTTTGGGGTGCATGGGACTTATTGATTCATTTTAATTCTGACTTATTTGGGGGCAAAGAAAAAAAATTGCAATTTCGCCATTGTTTTTTGCGTTTTTTTTACGGTGTTCACCTTGCAGTTTAAATTACATATTAACTTAATTGAGTCATTACGGTCGCGGCGATACCATATATGTGTACTTTTATTTTTACACTTTTACTAAATAAAACCACTTTTTATGGAAAAAAAATTGATTTTTTTAATGTCATTTTTATTAATCCTCTTTATTTCACATTTATTATTTATTTCATTAGTCTCACTAGGGGACTTTACTGTGCGATCTTCAGATCGCTGCTATAATGCTTTGGTATACTTCGTATACCAGAGCATTATTGCCTGTCAGTGTAAATCTGACAGGCAATCTATTAGGACGTGCCTCCGGCGCGTCCTAATAGGCATATGTCCAGGGCAGACCTGGGGGCTTTTATCAAGCCCCCGGCTGCCATGACAACCCATCAGAGACCCGCGATTGCATTTGCGGGCCACCGATGGGTGACAGAGGGAGCTCACTCCCTCTGTAAACAAGTTAAATGCCGCGGTCGCTATTGACGGCGGCATTTTACGGGTTAAACGGCCGCGATCTAAGTAAACTTCGATCGCGGGTGTTGTAGCAGAAGCCCAGCTGTCATCAGACAGCTGAGCCACGGCTCCAACCTGCACGGGAGACCCGTGCAGGACTCACGTGAAAAGAGTCAGAAGTATCAGGATTCTGAATACACATGACGTCCAGGCTGGATGGTCATGTGTATTCATTATCAGGACACTGGATTAACGTTAATCTAGCAGAATCGCTGTGTATGTGGCTGCAGATCATGTTCTAGTAAGAACGCGATTCTGCTGTCTAAATGAATGGAGAGGAGTGCATGATGCCGATTGGTCAGCGTCATACACTCCTCTGTACAACGCCCACTTGGTCGAAAGTAAAAATACGCCCACTTGGGCATTAAAAAACTCATTAGAATAAACCAAAATCGCTAACGCTGTGAAAAAAAGATCGTTTTTTAAAATAAAAAGCATTACGGTCACCTACATTATAGCGCCAATCTCCTTATGTTGGAGATAGAGCACTTATAATGTGGTGACAGAGTCTCTTTAAGGCCCCTTAGTGACGAACTTGAAAAGGCGTATTGTTGGTCACTAAGGGGTTAATATATTTATATAAGTTAATTATGTGTCCCCTCCCCTTAGTCGTCTTTTTTCAAGGCTAAATAGGTTTAGTTCTTTTAATCTTTCCTCATAACTTAGATTCTCCATGCCCCTTATAAGCTTCGTTGCGCTTTGTATTTTTTCCAACTCCAGGGCATCCTTTCTATGAACTGGAGCCCAGAACTGAACTGCATATTCTAGATGAGGCCTCACTAATGCTTTGTAAAGTGGCAATATTACATCCGTGTCCCGCGAGTCCATGCCTCTTTTAATACACGACAATATCCTGCTGGCCTTTGAAGCAGCTGATTGACACTGCATGCTGTTATTGAGTTTATGATTTACAAGTACACCCAGATCCCTCTCAACAAGTGACTTGTAAAAGTACATAGCTAGAGTATACAGACGTAAGCAACTATCCATAGCTCTCAGAAGAGAGGGAGAAAATTCTGATCAGAGCCTAGTGCTTATGCCCCTCTTTGTTTCTGACATCTCATAATTTTTTTTCTTTTGGCTCTCAGTTTACAGGAAAACTTTAAAGGGAAACGGTCAAAAACGAAAGTTTGCCATATGTTGCATTAAGAAACTTCATGTGTTAGTCTCTTGACTGTTTATTTTTCTTACAGCTTCTATTACTAAATATCACACTGGGACAGTCAATCAGGCTTCGGTGACATGCTTTTTCCACTTGAGTCAATGGGAATAATTCTGTGTCACTCATACAGGCACCAGAACTTCCTGTACATGAAATTGCAAGGACTGTTCCACATGGGCTCCACATCAGGGGGGGGGGGGGGTTGTTTGATATTAGTTTGAATTACACCCAGTTACTGCTGATGATTACATAGGGCCCTGTCACACAGTTATAATGAAAAGATCACAGTTCAGCCTTCCTGACTCTATACATACAATCTCTTATATAGTAGAATAGTGAAGGAAGGATCAATCCCACTGTCCTCCCAGCAGGCAGAGATAGCTAGCTGCTCACGTGATGTACTGAGGCATCATGGGATTGAAATAGTACAGAGGTATAGGAATCCGGGTGAAATCTAAAATTCAAGATGGTGTCTGATCAGAAGCAGAGACAGGATGCTGGACTACAGGGGAGAACACTATACCGAAAAGAAGTCAAGAGCTGTATAAACAATTAGATGGGGCAGCGCAGTAACGGAAAGTGATTTCTGCTGCAGGACTTTTATAAATCTTTCTTTATAGGATATGCATTTGAGAATGAACTTCATTTAGTATTTGTGATGTATTGGAGCAATAAAAAGACAAATGGTTGCAAATGTGCACAAAGCCTCTAAGGGATAAGTGGATTATTAAACAAAAATAATTTGTTCTTTATAGTTGTGTGACTAAAATCAGAGCGTAAACTGTAATAGCAATAAAATTTCATTTGAGATCAAAACACAGCAGAACGAAGTATGACAGTCATGTGCTCCTGGACAAGTGCAGAGCAGGATTTGCTCAACACAGAGGAAACCAAATTCCAATGAAACATTGTCATTAAGTGGAAGAGGTGGGGGACAATTCTTCAGAACTTCGTGTGAAATGCAGAAAAAAAAAAAGTATGTTTGGGCTTAAATTAGAAAGTACCACCAAAAGACAACACGCAGGCTTTAGAAATGGAGAAATCAGAAGGTAAACTAGGAGATGGCTCATGCCACAATATCCTATAAACACTCCAAACAGTCTGGCATTCATAAGCTTACAATGAAACATTCATGGATTTGTATCAGATGATGCCAACCATCTCTTCACATAAACATTGTCAATTCAGGAGATGTTATTCTCCAAGTACATCTCTGGTAAATGTCGTCAACCCCAAAAAAAAACCATCTGAAATAGATGTTGGGATGAGAAATATACAGGAGTGAGGACAGTGAGGACAAGGAGGGAACATCCAAACAGACACGGTTTCTGGTTATTACTGTGGCTAAACGTCTTTGTAGCCCCCTCTTGTCTGACACCCACAAGAATAAGCTCTGAAAGGTAGGCCACTTTTATAACAAATGAACCAGGCCTTAAAAAGATATTCGCCATTGACTGGATTTTCTTTTATAATAACCTTACCACATGGACATATTTGAAGAACATTTCATGAAAAGTTTAGCAAAAGTGCCCGGTCTGGATAAGTGCAGGTAAACTGTATGTCACAGGAATGGTCACCAAGAGCGGCACAAGGGGACTAAATTATAACAAACTGGGAGACATTTACCAACACTGGTATTATAACATCTGACGTATTCCCCAACATGACGCATGCCTGTTAAGGGTGGCATAATGGGGATAGATTAGAACCCTGTTATTGAGCCTCATTTGTTAACCATATAAAACCCATTTAAAGGAGGTTTCAATAAATTTTATATCTGGTATATCCATTTCACAAGCCATAAATATCTGATCAGTGGGCCAAATCCCTGTTGCCAAGAAAATAAAAAAAATCAAGAATGGCGTGCTCGCTCGGGTGTTTCTCTATCTCCCATTGAGAATTAGCAAGGGATGTCTCCAATGGGAAAATCCCTTTAATCAACATATCACATTGAAAAAATTAAAAAGGAATTACAGCCCTGTGAAAACACCAAAGAAGAAATTTGGAACTGCATGTGTTCTAGCAGGTCAGGAAGCTGGCAACCACATTACAAGCTGCCTACATATTGGCAAGCACAAAAAGAGAACACAAATGTGGGTACTTCATAAGAGTCTCTTCAAGGATTGATAATCTAGTAAAATGGTGCTCATTCTTTTATCACTACTATAGGGCCGTGTTCACACACCACAGATTTGCTAGGAAAAAAAATGTCCAGCAGATAAACATGCAAATAAGTCTCATTGTATTTCAAATCGAGCTAATCTGTGGCTTTTCATAACGGAACGCGCAGCAATAATGATCATTGTGTGAATATGGCCTAGAACTGATGAAAGGATTGAGTAAACGGTGGTGTAGAAGAGGCAATATATGCAAGCTACTGGTAACCAGTGGCATAGCTACAGAGAGGAAACCTGGATTACATAGTGGGGATGGTGATCCAATGAGATCTTCTAAAGTCATATTCATTAATGTATATGGATTCCCTATAGAAAGTCATCCAATACAGTGGCACGTGGAGTCATTAAATACGGCTTTTACATCGGAGCCCTGGACATCAGACACTGCAAATTTGCCTGGATTCTGATATTTTACATAAGCTTACCTTTCCTTATATAGTTTCTTAAGTAGGATACATTCATCTCTGTATCAGGATGCAATGAATGGATAAGCTCACTATATACATTTTTTCCAGTGTACGGTTAGGTCATAAATGCCCCGTCTAGGAGACATTTAAAAAAAAATAAATTTCTAGAACAAGCAAGCGTTGACAAGTATGCAAGTATGTGTGTTCAATGAAAATCGGAGGCTTTATATAAAACACAGTCCGGGTCAAAAGAGGAGACTGACAAATTTTGGTTTTCACAAAGTTTGCTGCTTCAGTGTTTTTAGATCTTTTAGTCAGATGTTTCTATGGTATAGTGAAGTACAATTATAAGCATTTCATAAGTTTTAAAACTTGACAAATACATCAAGTTTATGTGAAGACTTGAAAAAGAAGGGTCAACACTGTAAATATTAAGACTCCTGCAATTCACCCTGGCATGCTGGATGTCAGCTTCTGGGCCAAATCCTGACTGATGGTTACCCATTCTCGTCTAATCAGTGCTTGGAGTTTAGAACAATTTCTGTGTTTTTGTTTGTCCACCCTCTTTTTGGGGATTGACTACAGGTTCTCAATGGAATTGAGATCTGAGGATTTTACTGGCTATGGACCCAAAATTTCAATGTTTTGTCCACCGAGCCACTTAGTTATCACTTCCACCTTGTGACATGGTGCTCCATCATTCTGGAAAAAGCATAGCTCATCACCAAATTCCTTCTGGATTATTGGGAGATGTTGCTCTTGGACGATGTTTAGGTACCATTCTTTATTCATGGAAGTGTTCTCAGGCAAAATTGTGAGTGAACCCACTCCCTTGAAGGAAGAGCAACCCCACGCATGGTCTCAGGATGCTTTACTGTTGGCATGACACAGTACTCATGGTAGCAATCACCTTTTCTCCGGAAAATCATTTTTCCAGATATAACAAACAGTCTGAAAGTGGCTTCATCAGAGATAATAACTTTACCCCATTCCTCTACAGTCCAAAACCTGCAGAATTGTCAGCCTGTCTGATGTTTTTTTGGGGGAGAAGTGGCTTCTTTGCTGCCCTTCTTGACACCAGGCCAGCCTCCAAAAGCCTTTGCCTCACTGTACGTACAGATGCACTGGCACCTGCTTGCTGCCATTCCTGAGCAAGCTCTGCACCGGTGCAGAACTGATCCCGTAGAAGAATTCTCTTTAGGAGACTGTCATGACACTTGCTGGACTTTTAGACACCCTGAAGCCTTCTTCAAGGAGAGAGGTACAATTGCTATGATGTTCTTGATGACTTGATAAATGGTTGATTTAGGGGCAATCTCACAAGCAGCATTGTCCTTGCCTGTAAAGCCCTTTTGGTGCAAAGCAATGATGACTGCACGTGTTTCCTTAGAGGTAACCATGGTTAACAGAAGAAGACAATTTCAAGCACCATCCCCCTTTTAAAGCTACCAATCTGCTCTATAATTCAATCAGCATGACAGACTGATATCAGCTGTCTTGTCCTCATTAACACTTTCTCCTGAACTAACGAGATCATCACTAAAATGATATTAGCAGGTCATTGTGCGGCAGGTCTGAAATGCAATGGAAATTGAGTTTTTGTGATTAATTATAATAAAAGGAAGGATTTTGTAATTAATTGCAATTCATCTAAATCACTCTTCATAACAATTTAGAGTTACTGCAAATTGACACTATAAAAACTGAAGCAGTAAACTTTGTTAAAACCAAAATTTGTGTCAGCTTCAAAACTTTTGGCCAGGACAGTACATATGTTCTGTAGGAACGCAATGGTGAAAACACTGGTTGGTCACGTAGTACTGATTTATCTAGAAATGAATAGCATGTACTAGGGACTCATGGTTGCATATATGTTTGGAATGAAAAATACATATGTTTCAGCAAAAGACATTAAAACCTAAACACTAATGGCCGCATTTACTAATACCGGCGTTTCGAATGCCAGTCTAAGAAAAAAAGATAGTAGGAGTGATTTGAACCAAACTTATTGAGAGATGCACACCTTCAAAATTTTAGCGCATTGTGGACTGAAAATCTTATCTACGTCTCCTAGGCATAGATTTGAGCCATAATTCGTGACCTTTTCTGGTTTTCTTCGAAAAAACTGTATAAAACTATGACACCACGCCTATTCCCAGAAAACGATGTAGACTGTTCTCCCCCACTTTTCAACTCTGGCTGAAAAAAATCGCTAATATTGCGCAAATATTGTGGTGCCACGATTCGCGACTTAAAGGCACAGTTTACTCCAAAAACTGGCTTAAAACTGGTTAATAAACGTGGGCGTTCGTGTCAAACTGGCTTACTTACAATGCACCTTTATTCATTTGGTTAAACTTAACAGCTTAACGACCGCCCACCATCTTTTGACGGCAGGCGGTGCATGTGCTTGGTCTACAGCGACGTCTTTTGGTGTCGCTGTAGAAGAGGCTGATGAGAGCTCCTGTGAGCGTTCATCCTCTAAGCAGGAGCTGTGACTAACAGCTCCTGATCTTCGAGAAGCCTGATGAATACAGCTGGAATCGGAAAATATTCGGACCCCAGCTGTTTTATTTTGCCACGGACCGCGGCGATCAAAGGGTTAAAGGGAACTCCCCTCTTGAAGCTAGTCATCGGAAACCCGGTGACATGATCAAAGAGCAGGGAATCCCTCTGCAGTCAGCCCTGGGGACCTACAAAGGACCCCAGGGCTGTCTGTTCAGTAAGCCTGCTGTTAGGGCACACTACGTGCTGCCCTAACTGCAGCCTGTGTCATAGCGACACAGTATGATGTGTTAGCATAGAGGAGTATACTATACAGTAGAAGTATAAAATAAAGTTAAATAACAAAGTTATCCCTTCATGAGATTTTAAGTAACAAGAAAGTTAAAAAAAAAGTAAAAAAAAACAACAAACATTATTTTGCATAAAATATATTTTATTGCCCCTACACTAAATAAAAACAAAATACCTACACATCTAAATATTAGGTATCTAAATTACCGTAATAACCTGAAGAATGAATCTAACTTTTTTTTTTAGAGTGAAACGTGAATGGGATAAAAAAGAAAAACGATGGAGAATCGCTTTTTCCTATATTAACACCATAAAAATAATTTTTCCCTACCTCCAAACTGTGAGAAAAGAAACCAATTTCTCCTGCATAAAACAAGGCCTCATACGGCTATGTCAATGAAAAAATAAAGAAATTATGGCTGCTGAAATGCAGAGAGGTGAAAAATGTACCTGGTCATGAAGATCCTTTCAGGACCGGTCATTAAGAGGTTAAGTGTAGATAAATGTTTACCAAACTTCTGACATGTCATAGTGACGTGTCAGAAGTTTTGATTGGTGAGGGTCCGAGCACAGAGTCTCGTGTGAGCGCTCAGCCGCTTCGTGTCTGTTCGGCTTTTTCCAGAAATAAATGTATCCTAGTACGGACTCAAAAGAAAGTCTGAGCCCGTTCTCCGATACATTTATTTCCGGAAAAAGCCGAACAGACCCAAAGCCGCTGAGCGCTTTAGCTGCTTCGTTTTAGCGATAAGGGGGTCTCAATGCTAGGACCTCCACCAATGAAAACTTCAGACACGTCACTATGACGTCAGTTAAACATTTAGCTACACTTTAACGTGAAGCTCTACATATAGGATATTAAAGATATCTGATGAATAAATTTTAGATTAACAAAATTCTCTTGTTTTTTTTCTTTCAGAGCCACTTTACATCAATTTGCTGACGAAGATGTGCAAATAAGGTCATATACGTCCAATATTCCCAATGTCACAATCACCCTCATGTAGATGTGACATGCACCATTGTAGAAATAAGAAAAAATAAAAACCCATTACCTAGTCTGCTTCCATTCCTGGGCATTGCCATGAATGAGCCAAGACTTCCACCTATAACACTGTGTGGTCTTCTCAGCGGCGGCTTCTTGAAGGATCCTGTGTATTGATGGAGGAAGGAGTGCATACTATGAGACGTTGGAGGCCTGCCATTCTTCACAATAGGTTCTAGTAATCCCAAAGGCAACACAGATCGATTCCATCAGAAAATAAAAGATTGTAGAATAGGTAGAGACCCAAGGAAAAGGGAGGAAGAAAAAGAATTGATTACTATCCACACCATCTTAAAATCATCAATAGATCAACATTGTCAAAGAGATAAGAGCCCCCGTTACTTGGAATCACTTGTCCAGCTATATTTTAGATGTGTTAGTCAGTGGGAACAAATTCACAGATTTAATCCACGAGAGAGAAAAACACACATTTTTTTATCATCATTTTTTTTTTTTTAACTAGTGCCAGCACCAGTATTCAGAGAGAAGGCAACATGATTTGTACCCAATATGACATTAAAAGGACAAATTTTGAGGAAAATATAAAACATTGACAGCAAACAGCTCTGTTCACATCCGTGTCATGGTCCGCTCGACAGACCCCATTTACTTATAATGAGGTCCATCAGAATCTGTGACAGATGCTTTGAACGGAGCATGAGTAGATGTGATGAGAGCCTAAGATGTCTGTAACCACCACATCTAGTGTGCATAGTCAAATAGTGTGTGACCCAGGTGATACACCGCAAAAGGTAGGTACAGTTTAAAGTCCCTGGGTTTCGCTCTTTTGGCTTTTACTGAAGTGCTGCCCATTAACCTTATAGAAGTCGTCCACATCTGCATCAGGGCTCCCTTCATGGGTTTCGTCTGAGCTTTCTTTCGGTCAGGGGAACCCATAAACGGAACCCTAACAAACGGAAACCATAGGTTTCCGTTTGCATTACCATTGATTTCAATGGTGACGGATCCGATGCAAATGGTATCAGTTTGTCACCGGAACCCTGACAAACAAATGGAAACAGTAAATTAACCGTTGTTTAACTCCTTAATGACCAAGCTATTTTTTACGTTTTTCCATCGTCGCATTACAAGAGCTATAACTTTTTTAGTTTTGCGTCGACATAGCTGTATAAGGTCTTGTTTTTTTGCGGGACAAGTTGTATTTTTTAATAGCACCATTTTGAGGTACATATCATTTATTGATTAACTTTTTGGTTAACTTTGTTGCGTTTTAGATTTACGCTGTTTACGGTGTGATAATACGCGCTTTATGGTGTGGTATTAACAACACAAACTTTATTCAGTGACTATACCAAATTTATATACATTTTGTATGTTTTACTACTTTTAGGGCTCATTCAGACGAATGTGAATAAACTCCATGTGCTGCGCAGGGACATCACGCGCGGCACACTGACCCAGTGATTTCAATGAGTTTTCACGCAGTGTGTCCCCATTGCATAAAACTCACTGCATGTCCTATATTGGTGCGTTTCAGACACACCTATCACCCATTGAAGTAAATGAGTGCGTGAAAATCACGCACAAGACACGGATGCACATCTGTGTGCTGTGCGGGATTTACGCAATTCAATTGAAAATATATATTAAAAAAATTACAATTAAAAAAAAATTGTGCTTTGCGAGTGCGTGAATAACGCATGCCACTCACAAAGAACTCTGATGCATAACTGACAAGATTCACGCACGTTCTACATGCGCGTGAATTTGATACGTTCGTGTGAATGTAGCCTTACACCATTAAAACACTTTTTTTTTCTAAATTATTTGTTTTTGTGTCGCCATGTTTTAAGAGCCATAATGGTTTTAATTTTACGCCGATGCAGCTGTATGAGGGCTTATTATTTGTGGGACGACTTCTAGTTTTGATTGGTACAACTTTTGAGTACGTGCAACTTTTTGATAATTTTTTATCAAGTTTTTTTGAAGGCAGCATGAACAGAAAACCGCATTAAATGACAGTTTTTTTACGGCGTTCACCGTGCGGGTTAAATAACGTAATAGCCTTATAGATGGGGTCGTTCCGGACGCGGCGATACCAAATATGTGTAATGTTTAATTTTTTTCATATTAAAGTACTTTATGGGAAAAAGGGGGTTTTTCATTTTTTTTTATTTGAGATTTTTATTTATTATTAACTTTATTAAACTTTTTGATAACTATTTTTAGTCCCACTAGGGGACTTCACTATGCGATCTTCTGATTGCTCTTATAATACACTGCAATACTTCTGTATTGCAGCGTATTATTGCCGGTCAGTGTTAAACGGACAAGCAGGCATCCACTACAGGCAGAACTGTGGGACTTAGTGAAGCTCCCGGCTGCCATAGAAGCCATCGGCACCCTGCAATTGCAGGGTGCCAATGGGGTGAGAGAGGGCGCAAAATCCCTCCAAAACCACTTCGATGCGGCGCTTGCTATTGAGCGCCGCATCTAAGGGGTTAAAAGGGTGGGAACGAAGTTGAAATCGATCCCACCCATTAGAGCAGGTGCCCGGCTGTATTGAGACCGCCTGACACCCGCTTTAGCCGGCATAGGACACCCGTGCCAGGCTTATATCACAGCGCAGTAAAAAGGCAGCGTTCCGGCATAAGTACACTTAACGGCCGCCGTGAAAGGGTGTATTGGCGGTCGCTAAAGGTTCCGTCATTTTAACGGAATAAATACCATAGTAGCCTGCGCTATTCATTCTGTCAAAACGAAGTAACCCTTTAACAACAGTGACAAACGGATACCATTTGCATCAGATCCGTCACCATTGATATCAATGGTGATGCAAACGGAAACATATGGGTTCCTATGGTTTCCATTAGTTTCAGTCAGCGTTCCGTACATGGGTTCCCCTGATGGAAAGGTCAGACGGAACGCATGAACGGAGCCCTGACGCAGATGTGAACGAAACCTTATGTAGTCTGCTCAAGTAGCCGGCATTAATCAAATGATATCAGATCTTGTTGGAGAACACACAAGTTACATCAAACATTAAAAAAATGCAGAAGTCATATAATGGCTAGAAATGTTGTTATTACATACACACACACGACAGTATATTCTGTCACCTGAAAAGTTAGGTAGGTTTTAAATTACATTGGCAGCAACGTGCCTTTAGAGGGACTACAGCTGACATGGCCATACAATACACAAGATAAATTCTTTATCTTCAGACTTTACCTCCTTTTGTGATGTGTCATCCGGATTGCAGATGACTTCAGTACATACTGTCGAAGAGCTGGTTTTTGTGATACTGATCATCTTTATATTTTCAGATTTCATACTTTATATTTTTTTATATATAGTAGCTTCAGCATGTGTAAGTTTCCCAACATTATTTTTCCATATGATTTCTGTTTTTGTACAGGAGTTTGCAAGTGGTCTCAACTGTAAAATAGTCATATGGAACCACCAGTGCAAACAAAGGCGATCAATTCAGGAAATTAGCTGCAAATGGCCACACGATATCACACAGACCAAAGCTAGCAGAAAACCCACAAGGACAGTAAAAAAAGCTTCTAAAAAATAAATACCGATAAATGCAAGTGGGAGATATATATATATATATATATATATATATATACACACACACACACACACATTATTGTGCAAAAGTTAAGCAGTTGTGGAAAAATGCTGCAAAGTAAGCTTTCAAAAATAAAAAGGTTTTTTTTACGCAATTTTCAAAATGCAAAGTGAACAGAAGAGAATTCAATCAAATCAATATTTGATGTGACCACCCTTTGCTTTCAAAACAGCATCTATTCTTCTAGGTACACTTGCACACCGTTTCTAAAGGAACTCGGCAGGGAGGTGGTTTCAAACATCTTGGAAAACGAACCACAGATCTTTTGTGAATGTAGGGTTCCTCAAATCCTTCTGTCTCTTCATGTAATCCCAGACAGACTCGATGTTGAGATCAGGGCTCTGTGGGGGCCATATCCATTCCAGGGCTTCTTGTTGTTTTTTACACTGAAGATAGGGCTGGGCGTTTAATCAAATTAATTCCCCCTCAAGGACTCTCACGGTTCTGTTTAACAGAATCGTAGAATCCATTCTTTAGTGGCAGTGTCGCGCCGAGCTGTAAGGGAAACTCTGCCCTGCCGCCTCATCACTTCCTAGACTGCCCTGTCCCCGATTCCCCACGGAACTGCTCTGTACTGAACAAATGATACAGCACGCGTGGGGAAGCAGGGACTCCTAGTGCATAGCCACACCGCCCGGTAGATACCACTCTGCTGTAGATAGCACCCCCTTGCAGATCACACACCCCCCCCCTTATATATCGCGCTGCTGTAGCTAGCAATCTCCTTGCAGATCGCACCACCACCCCTCCTTGAACCTTGTAGATCACGACGCTGTAGCTCCCACTAGGAGCGGAATCCCCGGCCAAAGAGTCAGCAACCTCTGGTCGGGGACTCAGCTCCTAGTGGCAGCTACTGTGGCGCGACCTACAAGAGGGGGTGTGACCTACAAGGGAGGGGAGTGCTGCGATCTACGTGTGGGGGTGCCATCTACAAGGGAGGGGAGTGGTGCTGCGATCTACAAGGTGGGGTACGATCTACATAGGGGTGGGGGTACTATCTGCATGGGGTGTGGCACTGTCTACATGGGCACCATGTCACTAGATGTGGGCACTGGGGCACTAGCTTCCCTGACAAATGAAATCCATCATTTTTTACATTTATTTATTTTTTAACAGCCATGAATGACGGACTGGAAATGGATGAGAATTTGGAGACAACGATGCAAAATGGACATGAAAAACTGCCAGTTTTTAATGGCCATTTTTTTTCACCGTCATGTGATTGTAGCCTAAATGACTGATGCCAGCCGTACCGTTCACATGTAACGTGATTGGGCCGCGATATCCGGCTGAGACACGGACCATTTTTCACGGTCGTGTGAATCCCGCAATGTTGGTGATCGGCTGAGGTGGTGACGGGTAAAGAAGGATGTTAGTGCACACGGCACATCATTGATTATAGATTCTGTTAACCTGTTCCCTGCCGGGTAACACAGAAGTTATAATCAATTAGATAGACATTTTTCCAATTGTATTTATGATAAAATAAGGTATTTGCAGAGGTTAAAAATTGTGAAGTTACGTACAATATTTATAGCAGTATATGTTAAAGTTATTTATATAAAGAAAATGTATTAAATGATCTCTTGGTATTACTGTTAAATAAAACAGAAAAAAAAAAAATCTAGATTACATTTTTTGCCAAAATCGCCTAGCCCTAGCTGAAGATCATTCTTAAAGACATCGGCTGTATGTTCGGGGTCATTGTCCTGCTGCAGAAAAACTTGGAGCCAATCAGACGCCTCCCGGATAGTATTGCAAGATGGCGAAGTATCTGCCTATATTTCTCAGCACTGAGGACACCATTAATCCTAAACAAATCCCTTACTCCCATATGCTGAACTGCCGATCAAAACTTGTAAGGAACCTCCACCATGCTTCACTGTTGCCTGCAGACACTCATTCTTGTACCACTTTCCAGGCTTTCGGCAAACAAATTGCCTTCTGTTACAGCCAAGTATTTCACATTTTGATTCATCACTCCAGAGCACCTGCTGCCATTTTTCTGCACCCCAGATTCTATGTTTTCGTGGATAGTTGAGTAGCTTGGCCTTGTTTCCACGTCAAAAAGGTATGGCTTTTTGGCCGCAATTCTTCCAAGATCACTTCTGGCCAGTTTTTTTGACGCGGAAACCACTTCGGGAAAACGCCCCAAATAACGGCCAAAAATGCCTTTTGATTTCAATGGGTGGCGGAGGAGTTATTTTCCCGCGAGCAGAAAAAACGTCTTGTGGGAAAAAGGGACATGCCCTATCATCGGGTGTTTACTCCTCTGACCTCCAATTGACATCAATGGGAGGCAGAGAAAGCGTATTTTGTGGCCTTTTTTGCCCGTGGTGCTCAATGGCTGCGAAAAATGCCGTGGAAGTCGGCGTGCAGGCAGAGCTAAATCTGCCTGCAAAAAACGGTCTTACTTTGCAAAAGTTTTAGGCAGTTGTGGAAAAATTCTGCACAGTAGTGTGTAAATAAATATATATATTTATTTTATAGGACCCAAAAACAGTAGCAAGGACCTCTGCTAACTAATGATCGGCACTAATGCTCTTCAGTCTGGTCTTTAAAAATGGTTGTATACTAACCGGCTCAGCAACTTTGTAACAAACTTTGCATTTCAATTAGGCTGCGTTCACATCTGCGTTGTGGCTTCCGTTCTAGCATATCCGTCAGAGGACCACAAGAACGCAAGTTAACGTTTCCGCCAAAAAATTAATTGATTTTAATGGGCTTTATTTTTGCCTCGGTTGTGTTCAGCTAAGCTCCGTTCCGTCAGGTTTCAGTTTTTATTTTTGACCGAAATACTGTAGTCTGCTGCGCTATTGTTTCCGTCAAAAATTTACGGAAACGAGCTTTCCGTTAGGTTTTTTTTTTTTTTTTTTTTTTTTTTAACATTGAAGTCAATGGATGACGAGTACAAACCGTTATGCCATTCGTTTGCATCAGTTATGCATTACGTTTAACGGATCTGTTTTTTCTGCACATGCGCATACTAAAAAAAGAAAGCAAGAAAGATGCAAAGATAAAAACGGATCCGTTAAAAACGGAGTATGAGGGATGACTAACGGAAAGAAAAAAAGTGCTTTTGACGGATAGGTTTACTGGATCCGTCAAAAAAAAACAACATTTTACCTTCCGTTGCATTGTCGGTCCGATTTTTTTTTTTACCATTTCAACGGATCCGCTAGAACCGATGCCACAATGCAGATGTGAAGGAAGCCTTACTCATCATTTTTAAGATCTCTGTATGCTTTCAGGAAGTAAAAAGATTAATGTTTATAGTCCGAGGCTGGAGACTTGCCTTGATAGAGATTCTACATCCAGAAGAGGCAATCCTCCGTAAGCTAAATACTTGGGCACCACAAATCTTTCTCCTGTCCTATATACAGCCATAATATGCCACATTTTAGTGTCTGAAACACAGACGTAACCCCTTGGCCTCTCACGTTTTTACAGAACCAAGCTTAGGTCACCATATGGTTCTAGATTCTTTTTGGTAGAACCACAGGGGTCCGGATCTTGCGGCCATATTCTGGCTGTGTGAAACGGACTAGAAGACCTCTCATCACTGGTGGGTCGCTTGAGTTCTTTCAAATCAACGGATACCCAGTGATGAAATACAATGCTTCAAAATAAGCCCTCCTTACTGTGTATTTTACTTAAATTACTCATCATAAAAATAAAGTGAGACACCAACAGAAATAGACATTCTCTAGTGGTGACATTTTGTGGCATTCTACAGGGAGAAAATACAGGTTGTGAAGCCATGATGTTTGCATGTGAAAATTAGCAGCTAACAAATAAGTGACAAGTCTATTACGTCCGCTTTCAAAAAAAAAAGTGTATTCACTTTGTCTATTCACAGATGATCAAATAGCTGCAGCGATCTGTCACCACAAGCAGTATACAGATGTAGCACTCTATCACGACTCTTAATTCAATACACACTGGTGAGAAACTAACTTGACTTTTCAATGGCTAATGTTGTGTGATATCACGATGCAGAAGGTTATTAGTCAAGTTAAACTGTGCTACATCTGTATGCATCATTGATGACAATCATATGGATTACCTAGATCAGGAACTTAAGGTTACAGAAGCTAAAAAAAAAAATAGCAAATAAAAGGCGGCTTGAAAGTGAAACCACTGTGAGAGATTAACGTGTGCCATGATCTCCCAGATAGGTAAAATGATGTCAATGGCATATGTAATTGCACCACAGCGTAAGAAGCCGTAAAAACCAGCTGAAAGCCCTGTACAGCAGATGCAGGAATGCCTTCACGGCAGCATAGTGGCTCAGTGGTTATCACAGTTGCCTTGCAGCGCAGTAGTCAAGTCTACAAGGGCAACATCTGCATGGAGTTTGAACGTTCTCCCCGTGTTTGCGTGGGTTTCATCCAACAGCGATGTGGAAAATAATGGTGCTATATATAATATAGAAATAAATAATAATGCATGATGGTATTTCCCTGACCCTATAGTTCACAACCCCTTCTTGCGTAAATTTATTTATAAATCTTCTCCAGTGTCTAACCAACATCATTTATGCCTCTTTCCTTCCCTCCGCTGAGATCTCTAAATGTACATTTTCCCTCTCCATGCATACTGAGTGGGTAGGCTTTTCCTGGTGTCATATACAGTGAAGGAAAGAAGTATTTGATCCCTTGCTGATTTTGTAAGTTTGTCCACTGTCAAAGTCATGAGCAGTCTAGAATTTTTAGGCTAGGTTAATCTTACCAGTGAGAGATAGATTATATATATATATAAAAAAAAAAGAAAATCACAGTCAAAATTATATATATTTACTTGCATTGTGCACAGAGAAATAAGTATTTGATCCCCTACCAACCATTAAGAGTTGAGCCTCCTCCAGACCAGTTACACGCTCCAAATCAACTTGGTGCCTGCATTAAAGACAGCTGTCTTACATGGTCACCTGTATAAAAGACTCCTGTCCACAGACTCAATTAATCAGTCTGACTCTAACCTCTACAACATGGGCAAGACCAAAGAGCTTTCTAAGGATGTCAGGGACAAGATCATAGACCTGCACAAGGCTGGAATGGGCTACAAAACCATAAGTAAGACGCTGGGTGAGAAGGAGACAACTGTTGGTGCCATAGTAAGAAAATGGAAGACATACAAAATGACTGTCAATCGACATCGATCTGAGGAAGGTGAGAGCTCAGCCGAAAACTACACGGGGGGAACTTGTTAATGATCTCAAGGCAGCTGGGACCACAGTCACCAAGAAAACCATTGGTAACACATTACGCCGTAATAGATTAAAATCCTGCAGTGCCCGCAAAGTCCCCCTGCTCAAGAAGGCACATGTACAGGCCCGTCTGAAGTTTGCAAATGAACATCTGGATGATTCTGAGAGTGATTGGGAGAAGGTGCTGTGGTCAGACTAAAATTGAGCTCTTTGGCATTAACTCAACTAGCCATGTTTGGAGGAAGAGAAATGCTGCCTATGATCCAAAGAACACTGTCCCCACTGTCAAGCATGGAGGTGGAAACATTATGTTTTGGGGGTGTTTCTCTGCTAAGGGCACAGGACTACTTCACCGCATCAACGGGAGAATGGATGGAGCCATGTACCGTCAAATCCTGAGTGACAACCTCCTTCCCTACATCAGGACATTAAAAATGGCTCGTGGCTGGGTCTTCCAGCACGACAATTACCCGAAACATACAGCCAAGGCAACGAAGGAGTGGCTCAAAAAGAAGCACATTAAGGTCATGGAGTGGCCTAGCCAGTCTCCAGACCTTAATCCCATCGAAAACTTATGGAGGGAGCGGAAGATCCGAGTTGCCAAGCAACAGCCTCGAAACCTTAATAATTTACAGATGAGCTGCAGAGGAGTGGGCCAAAATTCCATCGAACATGTGTGCAAACCTCATCATCAACTACAAAAAACGTCTGACTGCTGTGCTTGCCAATAAGGGTTTTGCCACCAAGTATTAAGTCTTGTTTGCCAAAGGGATCAAATACTTATTTCTCTGTGCACAATGCAAATAAATATATATAATTTTGACACTGATTTTCAGTTTTTTTTTTTTTTTATATAATCTCTCTCTCACTGGTAAAATGAACCTAGCCTAAAAATTCTAGACTGTTCATGTCTTTGACAGTGGGCAAACTTACAAAATCAGCAAGGGATCAAATACTTATTTCCTTCACTGTAGCTGTGTGCTCTGAGACATTAGAGGGCTACACCTTGCTGCTCCACCAGTAAAAAACTTCAGCTGCATCCCCCTCTCCCCCCTTTTTAGTTAATGTATTACACAAAAAAAATGTTTAAAAAAAAATTGTTGACAGGAGTTTTCTGGAGATTTACAGAGAGCCAACATGCAGGTAAAGATGGACTACAGGCTGCTGGACAGGGAGGAGGATGCAAATTTAAATATATTCATAGGTACTTCTGACTTTTCAAAGTAAAAAATTACAATAGGTACACTTTAAAGAGGCTCTGTCACCAGATTTTGCAACCCCTATCTGCTATTGCAGCAGATAGGCGCTGCAATGTAGATTACAGTAACGTTTTTATTTTTAAAAAACGAGCATTTTTGGCCAAGTTATGACCATTTTTGTAGTTATGCAAATGAGGCTTGCAAAAGTCCAAGTGGGTGTGTTTAAAAGTAAAAGTCCAAGTGGGCGTGTATTATGTGCGTACATCGGGGCGTTTTTAATACTTTCACTAGCTGGGCGCTCTGAAGAGAAGTAACATCCTCTTCTCTTCAGAACGCCCAGCTTCTGACAGTGCAGACCTGTGACGTCACTCACAGGTCCTGCATCGTGACGGCCACATCGGCACCAGAGGCTACAGTTGATTCTGCAGCAGCATCAGCGTTTGCAGGTAAGTCGATCTTACCTGCAAACGCTGATGCTGCTGCAGAATCAACTGTAGCCTCTGGTGCCGATGTGGCCGTCACGATGCAGGACCTGTGAGTGACGTCACAGATCTGCACTGTCAGAAGCTGGGCGTTCTGAAGAGAAGAGGATGTTACTTCTCTTCAGAGCGCCCAGCTAGTGAAAGTATTAAAAACGCCCCGATGTACGCACATAATACACGCCCACTTGGACTTTTACTTTTAAACACACCCACTTGGACTTTTGCAAGCCTCATTTGCATAACTACAAAAATGGTCATAACTTGGCCAAAAATGCTCGTTTTTTAAAAATAAAAACGTTACTGTAATCTACATTGCAGCGCCTATCTGCTGCAATAGCAGATAGGGGTTGCAAAATCTGGTGACAGAGCCTCTTTAAGTCCTGTATGATACAGTATTTAGGCACTTCTTTAGGCCATGTATACCCTAATGGGCACTTTTAACTTTTTAAGCATCTATTTTAGTACTGAATCGCTGTATTACCTTGGCACTCTATGGCGGTATAATTCTTTAACTTTATAGTAGTGCTAATTGGGCACTGTATAATCATATTTTTTAGCCATTTCATGACGAGGGAGGATCAACCAAATCATTGCAAGAATGTGGTCAATGGGCCTTAAGAATGAAAAACACCTTCAACAAACAGGACGTCAGACCAATTTTATCAATGGCAGGCAATATGCAGTAAATGAGCTATTGACTGGTATTTTCACAGAAAGCCAAGACCAGATTTCTGAAAGTCAGCTTAACAATAATAGATGCTCAGCTGCTTTAAGAACAGGTCAATGATACATCTAGACAAACTAGCTAAAGGAATACTGAGCCAATGAATCTAAAAGGCATGCTGTGACCTTGAGCCTCAGAGAAAATATAGCAAGGCACGATTAACTTGTATTTATGGAGGCAAGTAGGCCCCTCTACATAACCCAATTTAAAACATACTACATGATTAGGCCTAATGCACACAAACGTAAAAACGTCCGTAATTACGGCACGTTTTTACGGGCCGATGGACTTCTATTCGCCACGGGTACCTCCCCGTATGCTTATGGGAAGGTGCCCGTGCCCGCGCCGTTGAAAAATATAGAACATGTCCTATTTCAGACCGTAATTATGGCACGGGCAGGTCCATAGAAGTCTATGGGGCTCCCATAATTATGGGTGACTACGTGTGTGCACCTGTAATTACGGGAGCGTTGCTAGGCGACGTCAGTAAATAGTCACTGTCCAGGGTGCTGAAAGAGTTAAACGATCGGCAGTAACTGTTTCAGCACCCTGGACAGTGACTTTCGATCACAATATAAATCAACGTGTAAAAAAAATAGAAGTTCCCCACTTACCCAGAACTCCCTGCTTCTTCCTCCAGTCGGGCCTCCTGGGATGACGTTACAGCCCATGTGACCGCTGCAGCCAATCACAGGCTGCAGCGGTCACATGGACTGCTGCGTCATCCAGGGAGGTCGGACTGGATGTCAAGAGGGACACGTCACCAAGACAACGGCCGGGTAAGTATGAATTTCTTTTACTTTTTCTGCGGAAAGGGCTGTCCCTTCTCTCTATCCTGCACGGATAGAGAGAAGGGCTGCCGATTACTGCAGTGTAATTTTGCAGCGAAAACGTGCCCGTAAATACGGGTGCAATACGGGTCGACTACGTGTGACCAAGGACCCGTATTTATGCCAGTATTTACGGGAGGAAAAAAATACATTCGTGTGCATGAGGCCTTACTACACAAGAACTTCTACACAGGATAATAAGGTTGTGCTCCCAACACATTCAGCGCATATGCCAACTGTAGCCAGACATAAACCCTCGTTCATACGATGGAGGGCAAGAGTGTGTCATTTTGGCCTCGGTCTGTTTAGCATGCGTCAAAATGATAAATTTATATTTTTAACTGCGTTTTTCCTACACAGTGTTCTACCGCAAAATAAGTATACCATTGTGGGTGCATTAGACTTTTTGTTCACTTTTTATTTCATTTTTTTGGGGTAGCGAGGTGACCGATACAAACTAGGTTTACTTTTATTATTGCTTACATTATTTTTTGTGGAAATTGGTAAGTGTGTTTTTTGTTGGTTTTTTTTGCTTTCAGGTATTTTTTATTTAACAGTTTTTTTCATTTATTTATTTCTTAGTCCCCTTAGGGGAACGGAAATATGTGATCTATGGTTCGCTAATGCAATACTTATGAATTGCATTTATCTGTGCTCTAATATTAAGCCTTGCCACTGGCAAGATCACAGAGGGCAGATCTGGAGGTCTCCAATAAACTGACTGCCATAGCGGGACAGAGGGAGAGGGTTCCTTTAACTGCTCAGATGCCGCGGTCACTGAAGTCTGCCTGTCAGGGTGTCTGTGATAAACAGCGGACACATCCAGTGTACAGAGCAATTTTAGCCTGTGCGCCCGCTACACACTTCCCTTTCGATGTACAGGTACAGCAGATGTCTGTTAAAGGGTTCTAAAAAAAAAAAAAAAAGGCTCCGCTTTTTTCCAGGAACAGTATCACTCTTGACCATGACATGTGTCCAGTATTGCACCCCTGCCCTATTTACTTCATAGACAAGGGCCCCGTTGCCTTTTGTTTTTTTTATTTTTGACGGGGGGGGGGGGGGTTTCTAATCTTAAAATACTCCTACCGTTAAAAGGTGATTTGGAGCGCTATAAATCAGAAAATTAATTATATATATAAAATGGAATGTGCTGTTCAAATTTTTGTTGTTTATGTGATCCATATATGTGGGGTTAGTGACTGCCTCCATTTTTGATCTTGCACTCCTCCCACTCTGCCCTGGGTGATTTTAATTAGTTCAATGCTGGATCCTACCATCCCCAGGTATATATGTAGGCTTAGTCCCAGTTCTGGGTGTTTATACAGCGTGGGTTCCCGCCTTACAGAGGTCGCCTTGTCGTGGAGGGTGTTCAAACACTTTTTGATCAAAATGTGCACTAAGAACCTCCCTATTATAAGTAGATTTAGCTTTAGTGCATATTTATTTATATTTAGTGGTTTAGGTGGCATTAGTGTCGCAGGGTGCTGTCGCCATTCTTTTTCTGTTATATATACACACACACACACACATACATATATATGTATATTAAACCACAGAATTTTGGACCAATTTAGGGCCTCATGCACACGACCGTACTGGCGTGCACAGCCGTGATTTGCGGCTTGGCCGTGCACATGGCCGCGTGCATTAATTTCTATGAGCCTGCACACGGCCGTAATAAGAGAGGTCTGTTATTTTTACGGTCCAGGCTCCTGGGCTATGCACGGACCATGGAAACTACGGTCGTGTGCATGGGCCCATTGAAATGAATGGGGCCACAATTCACCCACAGGTTTGCGGATGAATTGTGGCCGCAAATATAAGTTAGTGTGTATGGGGCCTAAATGCAAAAGACGAAAAAAATAAAAATAAAAAAATGGACATTCCAATTAAAGGAGACCTCTTTTCAGAATACTTCAGAATTGCAGGGATTTTAAACCACCCCCAGAGCTATGGCCCACTGTGGTGTCGGCTCCCTATATGCCAATTTGCTGTAGTCCACCAGCAGGGGAGCTAGCTTCCCTGCCTCTAATGCTGACCAATCAGCGCAAACCAGCTTGAGGGTAGTTCACGACCTATTGGCTTACTACAGCAAATTAACACATAGGGAGCCATATCTTTGGAACAGAGGGGTCCAGGAAAAAAAAATTGCTCAATCAGAGACAGAGCTATTCAGGTCAGTTAACCATTTCAACTTCTATAACCTTGCGACAAGTCCTCGTTAAACCGCTTTTTACATACAGATACTGAATCAAACCATTGAAAACTATACATCTGCAAGCTCAGCGCATACCCCTCTATCCTATTGTACCCTCAGATAGGGTAGCAATAAGGACTTAACAGGTCCGCTTTAATTGCATTACTTTGCTCAGAGAACTTAATTCTCTTGATACATGCACACATCTTGTAGTTTGACACATTCATTTTCTGAAGAGGGAGGAACTTGTGAACGCCTGGTTTGTTTTACCTTTTCCATAACTTAACCCCTTAAGGTCGCAGCCTAGTTTGGGCCTTAAGGCTCAGAGCCCATTTTTTTAAATCTGACATATTTCACTTTATGTGGTAATAACGTCGGAATGCTTAAACTTATCCAAGCGATTCTGAGATTGTTTTCTCGTGAGACATTGGGCTTCATGTTCGTGGTAAAATTTGGTTGATATATTCAGTGTTTATTTGTGAAAAATTGCAAAATGTCGAGAAAAATTTGAAAAAATAGCATTTTTCCGAATTTAAATGTGCTTGTAAAACAGATGGTTATACCAGCCAAAATAGTTACTAGTTCACATTTCCCATATGTCTACTTTAGATTTGCATAGTTTTTAGAGCATTATTTTATTTTTCTTGGACCTTACAAGGCTTAGAACATAAACAGCAATTTCTCATATTTTTAAGAAAATTTCAAAAGCCTTTTTTTTAAGGTACCTGTTCAGTTCTGAAGGGGCTTTGAGGGGCCTATGTATTAGAAACCCCCAAAAAACACCCCATTTTAAAAACTAGACCCCTCAAAGTATTCAAAATAGCATTTAGAAAGTTTTTTAACCCTTCAGGCATTTCACAGGAATTAAAGGAACAGTGTCATCACAAATTATTTTTTTATATGTTAAAGATGTTAGTGCTTTATTAAAAACGTTTATATTCATTTGTGTGTTTGTGTTTTACTTTTTCTTATTTTTACACTTTTTCTTCCCTATGGGGGCTGCCATTTTTTGTTCCATTTCTGTGTGTGTCGATTAACGACACATACAGACATGGAATACGGCAGCCACAGTCCCATAGGGACTGCGAACGGCTCCCGTCCCATTGACTGCAGTGTACGGCGTCTGTGTGGGAACTGCGCATGCGCCGCTCCCACACAGTCCTATTCGAAATTGGCGCCGTCCGGCGCCATTTTCCTGTGGACCGGAAGTCGCGGCCGGACAGTAATATTACTACTTCCGGTCGCGGCTTCCGGATTTGTGCACTTGCACCAGCGGCAGCAAACGGAGCGGACGGGCCGGAGGGAGCCGCGGCGGCAGGAGCAGGTAAGAGATTTCAATGTATGTTCGTGTTTGTGTGTGTTTACTACTGTATGTAAACCTACTACACTGTGGGTTAGCTCAAAAAATGGCGACACACAGTGTAGGAGGTTACATCGTTCAAACCCCTCGTTTATCCCGGCACTAGCCAGGAAAAAGGAGGGGGGGATGCTGAGAGCTCACTAGAGCGAGGGCTTTTAACCCAATGTTGCAATGCTGCAATTTTGGGAACAGCTCCATCTAGTGACCAAAAATGGGTAGTATTATAAATTAGAAATAATTTATAATATTACATGGACTCGTGCAAAAAAATAAAAAAAATTTGAACAATGTTTAATCACCCACACACTAAATGTTTAATTTTTTTTAAAAAAACATGTTTTTCTGGCAACACATTCCCTTTAAAGCAAAGTGGAGGTGAAATTTGCAAATTTCCTTTTTCTTGCTGAATTTCAATTTTATTCTATTTTTTTTCTGTAACAAAGAAGGTTTTACCAGAGAAACACTACTAAATATGTATTGTCCAGATTCTGCAGTTTTTAGAAATGTCGCACATGTGGCTCTAGTGCGCTCGTGGACTAAAACACAAGCTCCAGAAGCAAAGAAGCACCTAGTGCATTTTGGTGCTTCTTTTTTATTAGCATATATTTTAGGCAGCATGCCAGGTTTGGAGAGGTGTTGAGGTGACAAAACAGTAGGAATCCCCCAAAACTGACCCCATTTTGGAAACTGCACCCCTCAAGGAATTCATTTATGGTGGTTGTTACCATTTTGACCCCGTAGTTTTTTTCACAGCGCGTATTTGAATTGGGCTGTGAAATTAAAAGAATGACAATTTTTCCAATAAGATGTCATTTTTGATCAGAATTTCTTATTTTCACAGGGAACAAAATACCCCATTTTGTTGCCCAATTTGTTCTGAGTGCGGCAATACCCCAGTTGTGGTGATAAACTGCCGTTTGGGCCCATGGGAGGACTCAGAAGGAAAGAAGCGCTATGTGTTCTTTGGAGCCCAGATTTTGCTGGATTGGTTTTCGGGTGCCATGTCGCATTTGCAGAGCCCCAAAGGTATCAAAGCAATGGAAACCCACCAGAAGTGACCCCATTTTGGAAACTACACCCCTCAATGAATTCATTTATGGGTGTTGTGACCATTTAGACCCCACAGTTTTGTCACAGAATTTATTTGAATTGGGCTGTGAATTTAAAAAAATTAAATTTTTTCAAATAACAGGTAGTTTTGGCTCAAAATTTCTTATTTACACAAGGAATAAAACACCCCATTTTGTTGCCCAATTTGTCCTGAGTGTGGCAATACCCTATTTGTGGTGATAAACTGCCGTTTGGGCCCATGGGAGGGCTCAGAAGGAAAGGACCACCATGTGGCCTACTGGGAATTTTCTGGTGCGAAGTCGTGTGTGCAAAAGCCCCTGAGGTATCAGTACAGTTGAAACCCCCGAGAAGTGACCCCGTTTTAAAAATGACACCCCTTAAGGAATTCATCTAGAGGTGTAGTGAGCATTTTGACCCCACAGGTATTGTGTAAAAGATAATGCGCAACAGATGGTGCAGAGTGAGATTTGCAATTTTCTATATATTTGCCATGTCAGTGTCCGATATATTGTGCCCAGCATGTGCCACCGGAGACATACACCCCATAAACTGTAATGTGGGTTCTCCCGGGTGCGGCAATACCCTACATGTGGCTGTTATTAGCTGCCTGGGCACACGGCAGGGCTCAGAAGGAAAGGACCACCATTTGGCCTACTGGAGCTTTTCTGGTGCTAAGTCTTGTACGCAGAAGCCCCTAAGATACCGGTACAGTTGAAACCCCCGAGAAGTGACCCTGTTTTAAAATCTACACCCCTTAAGGCATTCATCTAGATGTGTAGTGAGCATTTTGACCCCACAGGTATTGTGTAAAAGATAATGTGCAGCAGTTGGTGCAGAGTGAAATTGGCAATTTTTCTATACATATATGCCAATTCAGTGTCCGATATATTGTGCCCAGCATGCGCCACCGGAGATATACACCTCAAACTGTAATGTTGGTTCTCCCGGGTACGGCAATACCCTACATGTGGCTGTTATCAGCTGCCTGGGCACACAGCAGGGCTCAGAGGGGAAAGATGAGGAGGGGTAAGCTGTGCGAAGTGGAACAGAGCGAGTAAAACTGGGGTAAATTAAAAATAAAGGGATGGATGATAAATTTTAAAAAACACTCTTTCATACAGAGCTCAGGTTTTTCGGGACACGCGTCACATTGATATATTGTGTCCCTCCTTATCCCCCTCTTATAGCAGACTTTGCACCTCTTTTGACTTTTTCCCTTCTTGCCAGTTTGGGGAACTTCTCCTAAAAAGTGTTGCCCTGGTACGATGCGTGTGGCCTCACTTACAGAAGTACTGTAGGGCTTCAGGACTTGATCTGACAAGTCCACCCCTCCCATGTACTTATTGTAGTCCAGTTATGGAGTCTGGTTTGGGGGTCTCTGTACTGGTGCCTCGTACAGGTACATGGGTACTGGTGTGGCATCTCCCTGGTCTTGTACTTGACACACAATATGTTGCTGCTAGAATGTGCCCTGCTCTCACCCCTTCTTGTTTGCCCAAGCAGAGTCTTAGGGAGGCCTCTCAGATTTCTTCTAGCAGTGCCGCAGGACTTCTGGAAGCGAGGCAGTTGAAGAGTGGGACGCTGGTATAAAAATTATCCAGCTAGATGTGGTAACCCTGGTCCAGCAGTGGGTGCACCAAATCCCACACAATTTTTGTATTAACTCCCATTCTGGGGGCTGAATACTGGTGTCCTTCCCTTCATATATCCTAAATTTGTAGGTATACCCTGATGCACTCTCGCACAGCTTATACATCTTCACGCCATACCTTGCCCTCCTACCCGGCAGGTACTGGTGGAATTGAACCCTCCCTTTAAAATGTACCAAGGACTCATCAATAGAAATACACGTCTCGGGGGTGAATGCTTGGGAAAACCGGACACTGGAACGGTCTAATAGGGGTCTCCGTTTATACAAACGGTCAAAAATGGGGTCATTTCGGGGGGGGGGGGGCACGGCTCATTATGAGTATAATGTAAGAAGCGAAGTATTGCCCCATTTTTATTTTATTTTTTTCGTTTCCAGCTCCGTTCTGAAGTTGCTTTGAGGGGCCCATATATTAGACACCCTTATCAAACACCCCATTTCAGAAACTAGACCCCTCAAAGTATTCACAACAGCATTTAGAAAGTTTATTAACCCTTTAGGTGTTTCACAGGAATTTAGAGCAAAGTAGAGGTGACATTTAATTAATTTAATTTATTAGGCACCATGTCCGGTTTGAAGACGTCTTGTGGTGCTAAAACAGTGGAAACCCCCCAAAAGTGACCCCTTTTTGGAAACTAGACCCCTTGAGGAATTCATTGTAGTTTTCTTGGGGTGCATGCGACTTTTTATTCTATTTTTAAGAGGCGTGGTGACTAAAAAAAAACAGCAATTCTACTATTGTTTTTTATTAAAATTTTTTTACAGCGTTCACCGTGCGCTATAAATGACATTCACTTTATTCTGCGGGGCGATACGATTACGGCGATACCAGATTTTTTTAGTTTTTTTATGTCTTATGGCGTTTGCACAATAAAATACATTTTGTAAAGTATAATTTATTTTTTGTGTTACCTTATTCTAAGAGCCATAACAGTTTTATTTTTCCATCAGGAAAGCCGTGCGAGGACTTATTTTTTGCGTAACGAACTGTAGTTTCGATCAGGACCATTTTTAGGTACATGCGACTTTTTGATCTCTTTTTATTCCATTTTTTGGGAGATGAAGTGACCAAACAATTGTGATTGTGGTACGGTTTATTATTATTTTCTTTTACAGCGTTCACCGCGCGGGATAAATAACGACATTGTTTTGTAGTTCAGGACGTTACGGACGCGGCGATACCAATTATGTATAGTTTGTTTATTTATATATTTTTATTAATAATAAAGGACTGATAAGGGAAAAAGGGGGATTTTTACTTTTAGCACTTTTATTTTTACACAACTTTTTTACACTTGTTTTACTTTGTCCCACTAGGGGACATGAGGGCAGGAGGCTCTGATCGCTATTCTAATACCCTGCACTACATGCGTAGTGCAGTGTATTAGAACTGTCAGCTGTTCGCTGACAGCAAGCATAGTGGGTCCTGACTGTCAGGACCCACTAGGCTTCCGTCGATGGCGTAGCCAGAGTCCATTGTTAGGATTCTGGTTGCCATCGCGGCCCGCTATCGTATAGCAGGCCGGCGATGGCAGCTTAACCCCTAAGAAGCCGCGATCGCTATTGAACGCGGCTTCTAAGTGGTTAATCGGCGGGGACCACCGCGATCGGTCCCTGCACACTAAGCTGTGATAGCCTGCTGTCGGAAACAGCAGGTATCACAGCTCAAACACGCGCCGGGGAAAGATGGCGCCGTGTTAACTCAGGTCAGTACTATTACTGAGCTGAGCACGAACGATGCGCTCAGCACGACGTAATAGTACTGACCTGAGCGTGAAGGGGTTAAAGAAAGAAGGCCGTAATTTTGCTATACAGCAGTTCCAGACATTAAAGAGTATGACCATCTCTGATGAAAGATCTGGAGCATTGAAATCTGTTGATTTTTTTCTTAAGTAGTATTCACTTAATGAGGGCAGCTGGCTGAAGCATGTAGAGATAGGTGGGAACAGAGGTGCCTGCTAGCTGCTTATGTCAATCTGAATGGGCAAGTTTAATAGGAGCCGATACATTTTGGGCTAGATATGGTTTGGCCAGTGGCCGTAAGTACGGAAACATCCAAGCCAGGTTGGTTCTGTAACTCCCATAAAAGTGTATGGGAGATAAGGAAAGTGTAGCTCATTGTGTTACGCTGCTTTCAAAACCAAATACTTCTATGACAGTTACGGAAACAGCGTAGCTTGGACGTTTCCGTACTCCCGCCACCTCGAAAGGCTTCGTTCATATCTGCATTTCGGTTTCCGTTCTGCTCCGTCATAGGAGAAAAACAAATGAAAAACCAGAACCGCCGGATCCATTGCATGATGAAAGTCAACTGCGTCCAGCCGAACCCATTGACTTTAATGGGAACTGTCAGGTTTCCATCATGGTGTTGGTCGTTTTATCGGACAAAATAGTGCTACAGGCTGCACTAATTTGTCCAGCAAAAACAACGTAATCTGCAAAAGGGGCCCTATAGTTTCCCAGCAGATTCATAAGAAAAGAGGCAGCCACAAAACTTTGTGGTAAAGGCCCCAAATACACAATGAAGTGGCTGTTTTGGTAACGGCTGACTAACATGTGTGGTCTCGATAAATGAAATAAAAGGGGGTTATGAGAACGGGCACGTCTGGCTGACATGTTATGCAATAGCTTACCAGAGGAAAGTATCTTTACAACAATTCCGGACTCCTGAACTTATGGGTATTCTTGTTAGACTATTTTTCCTTTGGTTTTTAAGGCTTAGTGCATACCACGTTTAGAGTGTACGTTAGGAATACTCACTCGCAAAAATAAAACGTATGCTGCACACTATACCTTTTTTTAAAACATACGAGTCTATGGGTTACGTATGCCACTGTATAGCATACATCACAGGTATACATATATCGTATACACCATGAGCTTTTCAATAGCCTTTCATGACGTATACTTTAAACAGATATTATAGTCTATTGGCGATGTATGCGTTAAACGGATGCCCAATGGTGGCATCCATTACCCGTAGATTAGAATAGTATCAGTCTAATGTATACACCTTGAAGAGGGTCATAAGAGTTCATGACATATATGTTTCATGTACACCATTGAACTCTATAGCGACGAATGCCACGGTTAAGGCATCCGTCAAAGCCAATGTTCAAATGCACATGTCGGAAGCTTTTCATGGCGTATATGTTAAACTTAGGCCAAACACATGATGTGCACAGAGCCTAATTCTGTGAGGGTAGATCACAAACAGAGTAATTACAAAAAACTCAAACATAAGGATCTGCTGTTAAATTAAGCTGCTTATTTCCTATGGCATGCAGCACACCTTACCGTTCTTCCAGTCTAAGAAGTCTAAATCTAAATTCTTAATGAACTAAAGGATTCAATGGAAGCCATTCACTTTACAGTAGAATATGTTTTTATCAAATTGTTGGCTGAAAAACAATACTAGAAAAACCAGCCTGGAAAAGGTTAAGAATAAGGCAGGATCATAAGGCCTTATGCACACCTTGCAGATTTGCTCAGTATTTTGCATTAGTATTTTGAAGCCAAAACCAGGACTAGATCCTAAACATAGGGGAAATATAAAGAGAAGATTTAGGCTGGATTCACACGAGGTCATTACGTCCGTAATTGACGGACGTATTTCGGCCGCAAGTCCCGGACCGAACACAGTGCAGGGAGCCGGGCTCCTAGCATCATACTTATGTACGATGCTAGGAGTCCCTGCCTCGCTGCAGGACAACTGTCCCGTACTGTAATCATGTTTTCAGTACGGGACAGTAGTTCCACGCAGAGGCAGGGACTCCTAGCGTCGTACATAACTATGATGCTAGGAGCCCGGCTCCCTGCACTGTGTTCGGTCCAAGACTTGCGGCCGAAATACATCAGTCAATTACGGACGTAAAGACCTCGTGTGAATCCAGCCTTATACTTCTCTTCCCATCCACTACTAATTTTAGCTTCAAAACACTGATGAAAAATACTGAAAGGCGTGAATGAGGTCTAACTCCAGTGTGCGCGTCGCCTCTTTTCTATCAAAGTCCCATGCACAGAACCGTGTCTGTAATTACGGGAATGTCCAGCCACAGACAGCCGTCCATATTTACGGGCCGTGCTCCCATTATAAAGTATGCGAGTGCGATCCGTAAAATAAATGGGACATATCGTATATTTTTTTCTGAAAGTTTCTACGGCACGGACACCTTCCCGTAAATATACGGGAAGGTGTCAGTCAGCCATAGAAACTAAAGGGCCCGTAATTACGGATCGTAGTTACGAGTGGTTTTACGGTCGTGTGCAAGGGGCCCAAGCCAATATTTAATTTTTTATCAAGTGTAGTGGGAGAATTAAAGTCACTCAGACAATGATAACAGTGAGCCAATATTTTTTTTTTTCTTTATTCATTACGCTACAATAGGGCAGTCAGCAGAAATTTCAGGAAAGTGATAAGGAATATGCCATTAAAATATTTGGCCCGCCAGGCATTGTGCGGGCATAAGTAAATGAAACATGTAGCAGGATTCCCTGTGACCTGTCTGCATGTATAGCACGGTAATACGCAGTTCACTGAGTTGCTCTAAAGGATGCAGACAACTCACCGAGTGACGGCTTTTAATCATGCAAACAGGCCTAGAACCTAAGTGTGCCGTCATAGACCGGTTTATCTGCTCTGCATTACAGCTGGGATTTGACAATCATCTCCTACATATAAACAGATCATTCCAAGCATGATCAAAAACCTTGCACATCCCCAGAGAGCCGCTCACAAAGATATGACATTGCCATTGACTGTCATTCAACCGTGTTCATTAAAATAACAAAAGTTGGCTCAAGTACAACATTCCTTTGATATGCTCTCATATGTGCGATGGCAAGCGAGCCGGCAGACTCATTCTGTCACTCTCAATCTCTGCACTGAAAATAGTTCAGTAATTAAAACAAGGGAAAAAAGAAATGCTTTACTCTTCTGCTAAAACAAACTATAAAAACATACTTTCACCAAGCTATAATCTGACTCATTTATACAGGACCATAACCTACAACTTAGGCATTATTTACACAAGCGTTGCGCACCTTGGACGTGAAAAACTGTAGTTTTTCACGCCCGTGGTGCATCCGTGCTCGGCACTACGGGACGTGAGTTCTCGCATTCCCCCATAGAGGAGTCTATGGAGGGATGTGTGAAGCGTGGAAATATAGGACATGTCCAATTTTCCCACGGACCCTTCACACGGTCCGTTGAAACAACGGCTGTGTGAACGGCCACATTGAATTACAAAGGTCCGTGGGACGACCGCTGTTTAAACGGCCGTCCTACGGACATAGAACACGCTCGTGTAAATAAGGCCTTAGATGAACAACCAGACAAAATGTATGCTGAACTAGGAGGATGCACATCACTAAAGGGAGGTAAAAACAGAACTATCACTAAAGTCCAGCTTCATTATTCAGGGACGCCTTGGTGATGACTCATTAAAAAAGTGAAACACTGTGGCGTCTCCGCAGCAAAATCCGCACTTGTTATGTAGATTTCACCCGTTCTACATTGAATGTCCGCAGCATGTTTTGATTTCTGTCCAAATCTCATCCACATGGCTGGACTAATCTGCTACATATTTTCTGCAACATTTCTGTCCCGTGTGAATCAAGCCAAAGTAGTGTTAATTTAGTGAGAGCAGACACCGTTAACGATGTAAGATCTGCAGCTTCAGCCAATTAACTGATGTAAGAAAAGGGGAGTGGTTTTGACAACTATAGCTGCAAAGTCCACTGCAGATTGCAGTGCAGTTGTTTTTGTTTGTGGGGCCATCTAGATAAAAGCCTTGCGTTATTACAATGTTTTCAGATTTGACCAGAGTTTTACTTTAAACCATCAGTTACTATTGTAAAAGTCAATGCCCTGAACTATACCAATCTATAGACAGACCGTTCTCCTTAGCCAACAGAATAATAATTGTTCCATTTACAGATGGCACCGACATCTCCAGTGTCACAAGATACAAAGAGGTCTCCTGACAACAGTATCCAGACAAACGAAAAACTGTGATCGATTGTTTTTAGCAAACTCAATAAGTATATTACAGCTCGTAGCTCCCAAACTGTGCATTTTGTATCCAGGGAAGGTGTCACTAAATATTTGTTTTTTATATATATGTTATTGCTTTTAGTATGTCATTAAAATAAATTTTATTTATTTGTGTTGTACTTTTTTCTTTCTTTTACTTCTTTATGGGGGCTGCCATTTTCTTTTTCATCTCTGTATGTGTCGATTAACGACACATACTGAGATGGAATACGGCACATACATCCCCATAGAGAACGCGAACGGGAGCCGTTCCATTCATTATAGCGTACGCCGTTTGTGTGGGAACGGCGCATACAGTCCAAAACGAAGCTCGTTAGCAGAGCGAAATCCGGCGCCATTTTCATGGGGACCAGAAGCCGCGGCCGGACAGTAAGATGACTACTTCCGGTCGCGGCTTCCGTCCATATGTTCAGAAAAAAAAAAGACTAGGAGCGGAGGGAGCAGCGGCGGCGACAGGAGCAGGTAAATTATGTTTGTGTATGTGATGTGTGTGTATGTTCGGGTTATACTGTCTGATTACCACTGTATCTAATCCTCCTACACTGTGCATTCGCTCAAAAAAATAGCGGCACACAGTGTAGGAGGTTTGAACATTCAACCCCCTCCTTTCTCCTGGCACTAGCCAGGATAAAGGAGGGGGGATTGTTTGAGGACACTAGAGCGAGTGTGTCTTCTCAAATTTTGCAGCATAAAGCAATGAGGTTGCTTTACCACATGCCAATGCTGCAATTTTGGGAATTGCTCCCTCTAGTGACCAGCACATGGAAATTAGAATCTAATTTATAATATTTCCTGACTTGTGAAAAAATAAAAAATTAGAACAATGTTTAATCATTTATATACTAAACATTTTAACTAAAAAAAATATATATATATTTTTCTAGCGACACATTCCCTTTAAGCAAGGGCTTTGAGGTATATGAAAGTTCTTATTTTTTGGCCAAGCAAAAGAATTAAAAAAAAAAAAAAAAAAAGAGAGTCTCTGGAAGCATTATAGGGCTTTATTCACTGCTTTGTGGTGATGGTCCATATTGACTTAATAGGGTCCAAAACACTAATTCAGATGTAATGCAGATTAGGAAGAAAAAGCTGCTCCTCTGAACCGGCGCTCAGGTGTGGATTGTACTGGTATCTTCACAAAATCGTCAGGGTATATTTTCAACGATTTTATTATTAAAAAAGAACAATATAAAATTCAATTGCTGCAACGCGTTTCAACCACGCACTGTGGTCTTCATCAGGCACATAAATTTGGTTACAATACATCATCTTATATACTTGTATCATATGCTTCACTTCCAGGTTAAACTGGCACGGTGAAGGTTCATCATGGGCGTTTCAGCACAGGTGTGTGTATGTTTTTTCCTCAGACTGATTTTTTCTTAATTGCTATTTCTCCTCTTTTCTACCTTTTAACCAACTATTTTCTGCCAAATGGTAGATATTCTTAGCTTTAGTATAGAAGAAGATTAATTCTTTGTATATATAATTTTTAATAATAAAATCGTTGAAAATATACCCTGACAATTTTGTGAAGATACCAGTACAATCCACACCTGAGCGCCCGTTTAGAGGAGCAGCTTTTTCTTCCTAATCTGCATTACTTCAAAACCGCAAGGAGAGGAGTTCCTGATACGAATTCACCCCATGCGGTTATGGCTCCAGAGGCAAGCACAGTGTGAACAAGCGTGTACAAGCTACAAAGTTAAGTTGTGCTGGCGACATTGCACAACTCACCAAGGTGAGCTCCATTCATTAAGTTACTCATTATCTTACAAATACCAGAACGATATCACCTTAGAGGAGCGCCGTTTTTTTCTCTTTTTTTATCCCCCTTTTTACCTTAAGAATAATTCAGATGTAAGACATACTCGAACACTTCTATCAGACTTGAGCAGGTAAAATAATATTGTGCTACCTCAAAAGGCAATAAAGTAGTTTGCATCACGGATTGTTTTGAGTGGTAAAATCAGAGACCGTTCACTCCTCTGGAAGGGATAACTTCTCCTTTTCACACCAAGTACAAGGCAAAAACGCAGCAAGTTTCATTCCAAACAAATAATCAGCTGGACTCTGTAGTCCTACTCCTGATATAGTTTGTCTCTTGATGGTTCTTTACAAGTCGGCGATCTTAAAAGTTGATTAGATAGCATTTTCTAATAAAATGTTTAGAAGTTATGCTCACATAATACGCCAGTACCTAGCCCAACAGTATCCCATAACAGTATCTAGCCCGACCCTGGGTTTCGCCTTTGTGGTTTCTCGTGTGGCATGCTAAGAACCAATATGAATTTCAATCCCGTGTCCTAATAATTCTTAACATAGTTTCTTTGTATTGAGAAGTAGGTATGCAACAATATATGTTTTAAAATATTTCTATTTTGTTTGTGATAATTGTAACCATATGGAAAGGCTAAATTGGCTGTTGTGTACACACCCAGTGTGTCTGGAAGAAGCCACAAAGACTGACCGTTTGGGGAGACACTTGCAGTGTTCTTTGCCTAGTACTTGGTGTGAAAAAAAAGAGAAGTTGTCTCTTCCAGGGGAGAATCTTGTCTTTGTATCTGACTGTTTGGAGCTCTAAAATCAAATGTATTTATTATAATTGGGTCTGTCTTGGTGTTTGTCGTTCTGTCGCCACCTGCGGAGGCCCTGAACAAAGTCACCGATCCAGATGTAAACTACTAAAAACGACAATATTTTGTCCATCCCAGTACTAAAGATAGAAACAATTTTTAAAAATAGATGAACGCATTGGTTAGAGTCTGTCACATCAACCATCTCACAGACCAAATTTCAATAGTAATTTGGAAAATTTTAGCATACAATTTTCAGCTGGCAGAAAAAAAACAAAAAACATCCACCCGATGTGATGTCGATCTTCAAAACACAACACAAAATAATCTAAAACCTTATAGAGATGAAGCCTCAATAACTGCCGAATTTCAGGACTATAAGGATATGTGATAAATGGTCAAGGAAACACGTAATAAAAAATAATCACGCACATATTAAAAGGCTCCTTTACATTGATTTTTGTCACACAAAATTCCACTTACCGTTGTCTTTGCTGCTGTTTTCTTCTATGGTCATTTGCTCTGCAAGTTCAGATAGAGACTCGTCTATTGTCTGACTGCCTCTCAAAGTGAGTGAAAGTCGTCTCTTAAACTTTTTCATGGTTCAGTTAAAAAATGAGCACAGCGCAGGACAGCCTGTAAAAGAATGAAGTCTGGTTACTATTAAGGGAGACAATAAAGAAGAACATTTCAGCATTACTGTAGCTGGGTTGCAGGATTATAGAAGAGTTCAGCAACAACCCCCCCCCTCCAAAAAAACAGTTACCACTTGTAGACTTTTTTTTTTACTTCATTCATTAAAAAAAAAAATATATATATATACTGTAAGGGTAGTTCACATGGCGGATTTTGCTTGGTGGGTTCTGCCGCAAAATCCGCCAAAGAAATATTCCTACCGGCGGCAGAAAGATTCCTCACTCCCATTAATATCAGTGGGAGTTACGGGTGGAGGACTCTTCTTTTTCCCACTAGCTGATTTCAAGAAGCGTCCGACTCCCATTGAAATTAATGGGAGGTGGAATTTTGAGGTGGAATCCGCGGCGGATTCCGTCTGCAAAATTCCTCCGTGTGAACATACCCTAACACATTTTACAAGTCAATAATACTGTCAGTAGACGCAGTCAAAGAAATAGTAAACAAACCTTATAATAAAAAGGAGGTTTACAGTCAAATTTAGTATGATCCATTTAAAGCGTACCTAACTTTTCAGAATAAGCGGTCATGGGTGTGCATGAAGAATAACAATATTTCTGGCCATAATAGGACTTTTTTTTGCAGCAGTTTTCCCCTCTGCGGGCTCTAATTCTCAGGTGTCTCTGATCTAGTGGTGGAGCTGAACAGAGAATATATATATATATATATATATATATATATATATATATATATATATATATATATATATATAAAGCAGCAGCACTCACAAAAAACTGTTGTACGGGTGCCCAGCAAGACGTCCTGATCCTAGGATGGAATATCATATATGGAAAGAGAAAGCTTGCAGCACTCCAGTATGAAAAAATTGTGGTTTATTCAGTCAAACACAAAGCGACGTTACAATAGGAGCTTTATCAAGCATAGTGACAAATCAAATACTGGAAACATATATAGGGCAGAGATCAATTTGCATAATTCATCTCATTGGTATACAAATAAAGTGTAGTGCAAAAAATCATCAACAAGTAATTTAAGGTATCAATCAAGATGTCAATTTGATACATAAAGTGCAAGTGCTCATACAAAATATCGTGAACGGTATAACATACAAAATATCGTGAACAACGGTATAACATACAAAATTCTTAAAATCAGGTGATTAGGACACAATCAAATATGCCTCAGTTGTGTTAGATTAAAGTGTTGTAGATCCACTTACCAATCAGAACTTCAGGTTTTTATTATATATATACTAACAGGTTTCGTGGCGGTGCTCAGCTGTAAACCGCGTTGTGATCAAAAATATATCGGTGGTGTCGTCACCACGTGTCTTAAGCGTCCTGCTGCCTGGCAGCTGGACACTTCCCAGTCTACCCTTCACGAATGCGCACTCCACACGATATATTTTTGATCACAATATATAGATAGAGAGTATATATATATATATATATATATATATATATATATATATATATATATATATATATATATATACACATATACATATACACACACACACATATATACACACACACACACACACACACACACACACACACCTGTTCAAAAGTTTGGGGTCACCCAGACAATTTTGTGTTTTCCATGAAAACTCACTTATATTTATCAAATGAGTTGCAAAATGACTAGAAAATATAGTCAAGACATTGACAAGGTTAGAAATAATAATTTTCTCCTTCATACTTTGCTTTCGTCAAAGAATGCTCCATTTGCAGCAATTACAGCATTGCAGACCTTTGGCATTCTAGCTGTTAATTGGCTGAGGTAATCGGGAGAAATTTCACCCCATGCTTCCAGAAGCCCCTCCCACAAGTTGGATTGGCTTGATGGGCACTTCTTGCGTACCATACGGTCAAGCTGCTCCCACAAAAGCTCTATGGGGTTGAGATCTGGTGACTGCGCTGGCCACTCCATTACAGATAGAATACCAGCTGCCTGCTTCTTCCCTAAATAGTTCTTGCATAATTTGGAGGTGTGCTTTGGGTCATTGTCCTGTTGTAGGATGAAATTGGCTACAATCAAGCGCTGTCCACAGGGTATGGCATGGCGTTGCAAAATGGAGTGATAGCCTTCCTTATTCAAAATCCCTTTTACCTTGTACAAATCTCCCACTTTACCAGCACTAAAGCAACCCCAGACCATCACATTACCTCCACCATGCTTGACAGATGGCGTCAGGCACTCTTCCAGCATCTTTTCAGTTGTTCTGCGTCTCACAAATGTTCTTCTGTGATACAAACACCTCAAACTTCGATTCGTCTGTCCATAACACTTTTTTCCAATCTTCCTCTGTCCAATGTCTGTGTGCTTTTGCCCATATTAATCTTTTCCTTTTATTAGCCAGTCTCAGAAATGGCTTTTTCTTTGCCACTCTGCCCTGAAGGCCAGCATCCCGCAGTCGCCTCTTTACTGTAGACATTGACAGTGGCGTTTTGCGGGTACTATTTAATGAAGCTGCCAGTTGAGGACCTGTGAGGCGTCTATTTCTCAAACTAGAGACTCTAATGTACTTGTCTTGTTGCTCAGTTGTGCAGCGGGGCCTCCCACTTCTCTTTCTACTCTGGTTAGAGCCTGTTTGTGCTGTCCTCTGAAGGGAGTAGTACATCTTAGGAAATCTTCAGTTTCTTGGCAATTTCTCGCATGGAATAGCATTCATGTCTAAGAACAAGAATAAACTGTCGAGTTTCACATGAAAGCTCTCTTTTTCTAGCCATTTGGAGAGTTTAATCGAACCCACAAATGTAATGCTCCAGATTCTCAACTAGCTCAAAAGGAAGGTCAGTTTTATAGCTCCTCTAAACAGCAAAACTGTTTACAGCGGTGCTAACATAATTGCACAAGGGTTTTCAAGTGTTTTCCAATCATCCATTAGCCTTCTAACACAGTTAGCAAACACAATGTACCATAAGAACACTGGAGTGATGGTTGCTGGAAATGGGCCTCTATACACCTATGTAGATATTGCATTAAAAACCAGACCTTTGCAGCTAGAATAGTCATTTAGCACATTAACAATGTATAGTGTATTTTCTTGCAAAAATAAGGACATTTCTAAGTGACCCTAAACTTTTGAACAGTAGTGTGTGTGTGTGTGTGTGTGTGTGTGTGTGTGTGTGTGTGTGTGTGTGTGTGTGTGTGTGTGTGTGTGTGTGTGTGTGTGTGTGCGCGCGCGTGTATATAGAGAAATATATATATATATATATATATATATATATATATAGAGAATATATATAGAGAATATATATATATATATATATATATATATATAGAGAATATATATATATATATATATATATATATATAGAGAATATATATAT